>NC_057797.1:584376464-584379245 GCF_018294505.1 Triticum aestivum | reverse complement strand
CTCCCCCGACGCGCTGCGAGCTGGCCGCCGGCGCTCCTCCGTGAACGACCGCGCGCACAAGCCCCGCTGTGGCCTGCCGGGCGGGCTGGCGCCCGACGCCCAGCATCGCCCGTTGCCCGAAAACCGCGCCCGACCCGCTAAGGCCCTTGGGGCCACATACATATGGGGCCCGCCCCCAGAACGTATTTAAAAATAAAAATAAACAGTAAACAATAAATAATTAGTCAATTAATTAATTAAAGAAATAATTTACTTAATTAATTCTGGTTAATTAATTTAAACAACTAATGAAACCAATTACACATTAGTTACCTAATTATCCTGATTAGTTAATTAGTTAATTAAGTAGTCAATGACAGTGGGGCCCACCCCTAACTAATCCTGATTAGGTTAATTAATGTGTTTAATTAAAATGTGCCACTGACAGGTGGGACCCACATGTCAGTTGACCAGTCAACACCTCTGTTGACTGCTGACATCATGCTGACGTCAGGAAACACTGTTCTAGATAATGTTGAATTTAAATAATTAAATAAATCCTAAAAATGATTTAAATCTTTTAAAATTAATATAAAATAAACCGTAGCTCGGATGAAAAAACTTTGTACATGAAAGTTGCTCAGAATGACGAGACGAACCCGAATACGTAGCCCGTTCGTCCGCCACGCATCCCTAGCATAGCGAACACGCAACTTTCCCCCTCCGGTTCGCCTGTCCGAAAACGCGGAACACCGGAAATACTTTCCTGGATGTTTTCCCACCTTCACCAGTACCACCTCGTACCACGTTAGGGCACACCTAGCATCACGCTTTGTCATGTCATGCATCGTCATGCTTTTGTTTGCCTTATATTTATTGTTTCTTCCCCCTCTTCTCTCGCTAGACACCGAGACCAACGCCGCTGCTACCCAATACGACTACGGTGTTGACGACCCCTCTCTCTTGCCAGAGCAAGCAGGCAAGCCCCCCTTTGATCACCAGATATCGCCTATTCTTCTCTCTACTGCTTGCATTAGAGTAGTGTAACATATTACTGCTTTCCATTAATCCTATTCTGATGCATAGCATGTCATTGTTGCTCCAGCTGTTGATACCTTACCTGCAATCCTAATGCTTAGTATAGGATGTTAGTTTATCATCAGTGGCCCTACATTCTTGTCCGTCTGCCATGCTATACTATCGGGCCGTGATCACTCGGGAGGTGATCACGGGTATATACTATATACTTTATACATGATACATGTGATGACTAAAGTCGGGTTGGCTCGAGGAGTACCCGCGTTTGATTCACGAATTGGGGGCTGGAAGGACATACTTTCCCGACGGCCCTCTGTGTGGATCTTTGTGTCGAAGCAACAGGGCAGGTTGAGACCACCTAGGAGAGAGGTGGGCCTGGCCCTGGTAAGCGTTCGCGGTTATTCAAAGATAACACGTGTAACGAGATCTTGGTATTTGATCTGAGTCTGGCCACTGGCCTATACGCACTAACCATCTACGCGGGGACAGTTATGGGCACTCGACATCGTGGTATCAGCCGAAGCCTTCGTGACGTCAGTGATTGAGCGGCGCGCGCCAGGTTGGACTGGAATGCCTGCTCTTGTATAAGGGAGGCTAGGTCTGCTCACCGGCCGCGTACGCAACGTGAAGGTGTGCAATGGGCGATGGGCCCAGACCCCTGCGCCATAGGATATAGACCGGCGTGCTAACCTCTCTGTTGTGCCTAGGTAGGGCTGCGACGCGTTGATCTTCCGAGGCCAGGCATGACCCAGAAAAGTGTGTCCGGACAAAGGGGATCAAGCGTGTTGGGAAATGTAGTGCACCCCTGTAGGGAAGTTAATCTATTCGAATAGCCGTGATCTTCGGTAACAGGACGACTTGGAGTTGTACTTTGACCTAATGACAACTAGAACCGGATACTTAATAAAACACACCCTTCCAAGTGCCAGATACAACCCGG
This sequence comes from Triticum aestivum, assembly GCF_018294505.1. Classification (NCBI taxonomy): domain Eukaryota; kingdom Viridiplantae; phylum Streptophyta; class Magnoliopsida; order Poales; family Poaceae; genus Triticum; species Triticum aestivum. The sequence continues at coordinate 584,377,288 of NC_057797.1, read as the reverse complement.
TGGTCGCTCTCTAACAGGGCGACGAGGAGAGAACCGCCGGGTAGGATTATGCTACACGATACTACTTGGTGAACTTACCATCTACTCTCTTCTCCTGCTGCAAGATGGAGGTTACCAGAAGCGTAGTCTTCGAAAGGACTAGCTATCCCCCTCTTATTCTGGCATTCTGTAGTTCAGTCCACATATGATACCCTTAATCCATTTGATACCAATGCATACATATGTAGTGTAGCTCCTTGCTTGTGAGTACTTTGGATGAGTACTCACGGTTGCTTTGCTCCTCCTTTTTCCCCCTTCCTATACCCGATTGTTGCGACCAGACGTTGGAGCCCAGGAGCCAAACGCCACTGTCGATGACGACTACTAAACTACTAGGAAAGGGGCTAAAGATAGGATTGACACTAATGGCACACCAGAGTAGTGGTGCGCCACTACTATATACTAATGGCGCACCTGGTGGAGATACGCCATTAGTGTGGAAGACACTAATGGCGCACCAGGCAAACGGTGCGCCAGTAGTAAAACAATTTTTTTTCATTTTTTCAAACATACTAATGGCGCATCCTGGCAAAGTGCGCCATTAGTAGTTAGAACTACTAATGGCGCACCGGCGACAGAGTGCGCCAGTAATTTTTTTTTACTTTTTGGCAAAAAACATTCTAATGGCGCACCGCTGCTGGGTGCGCCATTAGTAAGCTTCCCCCCCACTCCACCTATTCTCCTCCCTCCCTTCCTCCCCACTCGACCTAACCGTACGCCCCCTCCGCCCCAACCGTACGCCGCCGCCGCGCCTGTACGCCCCCTCCGCCCCCTCCGTCCCCTCC
>NC_057797.1:584374871-584375869 GCF_018294505.1 Triticum aestivum | reverse complement strand
GCTCCCCCGCGCCGCTGCCCCCGCGCCCCCGCGCCCCAAGCCAGAGGAGGAGGACGAGTAGGAGGAGGAGACGAAGGCGGCCGACGCGGAGCAGGAGGTCGCGGAGGACGCGCTGCTGGACCGCGCGCAGGCCCTCATCTTCCGCGTCGTCGAGCAGGAGGCCAACCCCAACTTGCGTCTCATCCACACCCTCGCCACCATCCACGTCGTCGAGCAGGAGGCCAGGTAGTCCACCCATCCCCTCCCTCCCCCCCTTCCGCATGCTGGTAGATAGGAGTAGGAATAGCTTACTGCCGAATCGACCAGCATAATTAGGCACACAAACTTGTTCTTGCTTGTGCTCATCTAGTTCCGCAACTACTCACGAGCAACGCCGGGTTTTCACCCGTGTAAGCCTGAAAGAAGCCATTCGTCTATGTAGGTGTGCTCTGCTTCCTGTATATCTATTCACCCAGCAGTTAGTAGTCGCATCTTGCTTCTCGTCCAAACAAGCAAATTAACGGAGCAAACTCGTGTGCGATCAGCGATCGAGTTTCAGGCCATCCTGTTCCTATAGACACTCTGCACAAGTTCTTGGATCCTGTTCTTATAGATAGTCTTCACAAGTTCTTGGCTTTTGGGTCAATACATTGCTGCTCTAGTGCATTTTATTGGTAGTGCATTTCACTGCATTTTATATCTATAAGAAAGGTCTCAGTTCTGTAGTTATATTGCAACTGGAGTACTAATATTTACAAAGGGAGTAACTGATAAAAAGCTCATGTTTCTGTACTCTGCTTCTAGTGTCACAGTGAACTAGCGGTAAATTGTAGAAAGTTGTAGCAGGCATTGGCTATTGCCCAGCTGGGGTGTTGGCTAAATTCTTCATTGCATCCTGGCCCACCGCCTCCACCGCCTCGCCGCTCTTGGCGCATCAGGCTGAGGAAGGAGAAGGAGAAGAACAATGCATGAGAACTGAACTTTGTCAGGTATGTCAGATCTCCAAAATGATATATATA
>NC_057797.1:584042336-584073144 GCF_018294505.1 Triticum aestivum | reverse complement strand
AAAACTCCGCTTCAAGGTTGGCCAAGACAACTTCACACTCAATGATACCAGGTATTATGTATCTCAAAAATTTGATCATGTACTTAAAATTTTGTTTTGGATGTTTTGATTTCATATATACAGACATCATATTCCGCCTGACGGTACAACCACGGTGGCACTTGACGAATTTCTTATTTCAGAAAGTGTTTTGGAAAGTTCATTACCACAGGAAGAACAAGTTATGCACGAAGGCATATCAACATCAAAGGTATCAGCTAGCCTATTACAAGGCAACATGGTGCCCATAATAACATAATTGTTTTTCACAAAGGAGAGGCAGTTTTAAAACCGGCTTCTGGTTTAAGCTTGGCCACCAGCCTGGCCTGATGGTTGCGGGTCATCCTGCGCCACTTCAGCTTCCGTTTCTCTACCCAGTGGCTGGAAATCCACAGTTGTCCAGTCGATTCTCATTAATGCTTGAAAAACAACTTCATCATGGATCAACAATGACGGGTCAATATCGGGAGCGTAAGTATGCTTACGGATTGGAGGGATCAGATTTTCTGATTCATGGATTGGTGCAGCTATTCGCTTGTTCTGACTGTCATATTGGGCTTGATAATGAGACAAGTCTGCTTCCTCAGCCAGTTGACAAGCTAGCGGACGTACCTCCCGGTTTATTGCTCGCAAATCCGCTTCACCAAATTCTGACCCGTCTTCCTTCAAGCTGGGATAGCCCTGAGCCGCTTCAATAGGATCAAAATCCAGCACCCAGACTTTTGCCCGGATTAAGGCATTGATTGCACCGGTTCGAGCAGCATATTTCTTCAGCTCTTCAACCCGGGCAGGAAGCACTGACAGTTTCATTAGAGTATCTTGAATCAAAGTGGGCGCCGGTTTGTTATGAGACGCGGTACAGATGATCTGCTGGGCACCAGTATACAATTGTTCAACCAATGTATAGGCGGCTTTCAATTTCTTCCGCACATCTGACCCCAAGTGACCAATGCGTGTCCCTGAAATACCATAAAGGGTTAATAAACCGGCGACTCTGTAAGAAGGCAGAGCCAATTCAGAAGGCAAGCTGGCTTACCAAAGATAGCAGTGGTCATGGCATGAACGTGCCGCTTTATGCTGGTCAGTTCATCCGTCACTGGTTTTAGTGCAGCCTCGGCATCCTCTGCTCGTTTGATCAAAGCGGACTTTTCAGTGGCCCAATCCGCCCGTTTCTTCTTGAAGTTCTCCTTAAGTTGTTCCATGGCGCTTAAAGCACTGGCCAATTCCTCTTTTGCTTTGGAGGTTTCAGCCTGTTGGGTTTTCAGGTTTTCTTGAAGATCGATGACTTGGTTTTCTTTCGTCTTCAGATCCGCCTGCAGGCATACAGATATATGTTTTAACAAATCGGTAGAAGGATTCAAGTACCAACCACATAACAAGTTATGTGCTTAGCACTTGGGGGCTAATGCATATTCGATCTTCATCTTTCAATTGTTTACAAAGTCCCAAGATCAATACAAGCATTCAACTTGGCACTTGGGGGCTAATGGCTATTTGATCATATATATTCTGATGCGGCAGTTTCAATTACTTAAAGTACCGGTTTAACTACGCTAAGTTGAACCGGCCCTTGGGGGCTACATCAGCAAATTTCAAAGCATCAAGATTTATATTATTAAGTCCCGGTTTGAAAGAATATTTCAAACCGGCCCTTGGGGGCTAGGAGAGTCAGCAAGAATGGAAGCATACAAGCAAGAAGGAGCATATGGAAGTTACCTCATATTTATCTTTCATCATATTAACCAGACCGGCTTCGTGGTCACGGCTGGTATACAGCCGGTTCAGATAGCCGGAATGGATATCTTGGGCGTTCAGAGCAGCGTAAGTCGTCAGATCAGCGTTCCACTTGCCTTTGCCAAAAGCAGCAAATTCTTCCTTGGCAGAATGTTTGGATAAAGCGACAGGATTTCTTGGCTCAGTATGGCCAGTGCCAGTAATGACAACCTCATCATCCTTGGTACCGTCGGTTTGCACTGGAGCTGTTGGTTTGTCAGTAGGTTTTGCTAGACCGGTGGAGCTTTCAATCCAGATGGAACCTGTGGGCTGATGGATAGGACCTGAGGTATCAGTAGGTCTCTCTTCAGCAATAAGATCATCATCTGGCTGCGGTGGATCGTTGGGAATATCCTCAGGAATAGCCGCTTCAAGATTGGGTGTCTTGCCTGGTTCAAGAATGACATCTTCTTCGGCCGCTTTGTCTAGGCGGGCCTTCTTGCTTGGCCTAGGTTTGGCCCTGAGAAGAATAACAAAATTAAATACATCATATGTTCTAAGGCAATGTACTGCAAACATCATAATAAGTATAGCTTACCCAAGCACCGTTTTGAGCGGTGGGAGCTGAGTAGCCGATGACTCGCCAGAAGATGAGTGGGAAGTAACCTGGTAATGGGAGTCAGACGGATTAAGAGGTTGAAGAAAGCAGCCCGCTTTAGGACAAGCACTGACAAGCAAATTAGAGACCTCGGAATGGCGTTTCCGAACCGGACTATTCGGTAAACCGGCGGAGGTAACTACCTGGCCGCTGTGCCAGGTGGTGCGGCGAGCTTCATGTTGTTGGGTCTTCATAAGAAGTTTAGGATCCAAATAAGTAAGAGGATGAGAAAATTTAACTTTCCGGTATGCCTGACGGATTTTTTGTGAAGGCAAAGTTTCTGAATCGGAAGAGAGAATAATTACCTCTGCAACATCCGCGTGGCTGGCTTCGGCATCATCCTGACAAATATCATCATCAATAAGACGCATGAAAAATAAACCAAGTGAGTCAAGCTCTACCTCAAAGTCCGGATTATCCACCTCATGATCAGGGGCCGGATTAGAAGATGCAGTGGTTCTTTTCCTATGGGCAGTCTTCTTCACAGCTTTAGTCTTTTGCCGGGTTGCTCTTTCCGGTTTGTCTGGTTTTTCTGGTTTCTCCTGCGGCAGTTTTTTGCTCCAAAACGGATCATCGCCCTGATTATGCAGACACTGATATTAAAAACAATGACCAGACATATCAATAACAGATTCAGCAAAGAGAAAAATCAAAGTCTTACAGCTGGCGGTTTGTTGGTGGCACAGAATGGAAGCAGGCCGGTTCTAGCGCAGATGTGTTTCGGTTCATTCTGTATCTTATGCACAGCCTCTGTGATTTCTTCACCGGAGAGCTGGAGTTTTGAATGTCGCAGTGGGTCATCAACACTGTCAGTATACTCGCACATCAAACTGGAGCGCTAACTAAGGGGCAGTATGCTCCATGATATCCAACAGCGAGCGAGATCAACCCCTGTTAAACCGTTGGCCATAGAGGCTCCGAGCTTTGACAGCTGGGGAGCATATTTGCTTCTCTCCTGGGCAGTCAATCTTTGAGGAAAAGGGTGTGTATTGCTGAGCCGCTCCGGACGAAATCCAGGCAAGGGATTCTCACCAGCAGGGGAGGTGTCTTTGCAGTAGAACCATGTCTGATTCCACTCCTTGGGGTGACTGTGCAGCTTGGCATGAGGGTATGTGACCTCTTTCCTTTTCTGAATCGCCATGCCACCCAACTCCGTATTAGAGCCATCAGTAAACTCAGTACGGCGGTTTAGATGGAAAAGATCTCTGAACAATTCCACTGTGGGCTCCTCTTGAAAGAACACCTCACAGAGCACTTGGAAGTGGCACATATTTGTAACAGAGTTGGGGCCAGTGTCTTGCGGATGGAGTTGGAAATCAGCTAAAACATCCTGGTAAAATTAACCGGGCGGCTTAAAGCCCCGGGCTAAGTGATCTACGAAAACAACAACCTCTCCTTCTCGAGGTGTGGGAGGGCATTCTTTGCCAGGAGCCCTCCAATGGATGGTATCTTTGCCGCCTAAGGCGCCAATCAGGACTAAATCGTCCAGTTGATCCTCTGTGATGCGAGAAGGAACCCAATTGCACTCATATACTTGCTTGGCCATGATGGAATCTACAAGGTAGAAGATCCCGGTTCAAAAATGCATTTGATCAAGGTATGTTGGTATGGGCACTGTTAAACCGGAGACAGAACTATCTGAACCGGAGTTTCATGAAGCAACCAACATCTGGCGGTTCAACAAGGGGACTAATGGTATATACTGGTTTGTCAATTTTTTCTACAAAGTTAAACCGCCTGGTCTAAGCATTGAACAGTCAAGACTGCAGATGAGTAAGTACACAAAAACAGATTTCACAAGATTATACTACAGCTTTGGATCTGGAACATGTTTATAAAGGAGATAAATATTCAAGGCCCAAAAGGAGCAGTGCCAAATCAATAAGCGAAGGTACGGATAAGATCTATGGTCTTAATATGCGAAAGTGAAAATGGAGGATAAAAACTATTGCTACACAGAGCGAAGATTCATAGACTCGTCTAAGGATCTATCATATGAACAAGAAGCAAGCGATGAACGCTAGAGAACATGGAAACCCTAGAACAGATCTATGATGAAAAGGATAGAAGACTTACCGGAGCTGAGGAAGAAGCGGAAGGTCGCCGCGGTGCTCTGGTACGCTCAGGGTGATGCAACGGCCAAAGTTGGTGCAGAGGTCGACGGCGGCGGCGGAGCTCCGAAACTGGGCGACGCGAGGAAGATGAAGCAGAAGGGCACGAAGGGGAAAAAGAAATGACCCTTCTGTCCTATTTATAAAGCAAGGGACATGGGTCAGGCGCGAAAATCAAGGGGCCGCAAGTTTGGAAACAGAGCTGTCGCCTCGATTATCGCAGATCTATTAAACAAGAAGGTATCATGGATAGTTTCTTTATGACAGATGACGTCACACCGGTTTACAGCAATCAGAGAAGATGATATCACGGCGGTTCACCAAACTACAAGAAGATGTTGAAGATGAAGTTTTTGCTAAGGATTGACATGAACCTGTTCAAATCAATCTAGGGCCTAATGTTGGGGATATTACTACTGGGCGTAAACCGGCCTATCTAGGCCGGGTTAACTTCATCAGTAGTTAAGTATGTTAAAGCCCATGAAGGTAGATGAGGGCTCAAGACCCATAATCGGTTGAGAGCCTGTAGCCGTAAAGCGGCGTCAATATGTAACTTGTATTGTAAGTTAGGAATAAGTAGAGACCAAACCGGACACATCTATGAGCCGGTGTTGGGACTCTGTAAACCGACGGGCGCCACCCATGTATATAAGGGGACGACCCGGCGGCGGTTCAAGGACAACAGACAACAACTCGAGACATAGGCGAAGCTTGTTTGCTCCCTAGTCTCGAAACACCCATCAATTCCATCACAACTAGACGTAGGCTTTTACCTTCATCGAAGGGGCCGAACTAGTATAAACTCTCTTGCGTCCTTGTGTCCGCTTTAACCCCTTCAAGCTAACCCGTCGTGATGGCTCCACGACTAAGTCCTTTCTCTAGGACATCTGCCGTGACAAAACCACGACACAGAGAGCAATGGATAAATTGGGAATACATGGATGGTGACCCTAAGATCACAAGGATCAAAAAGAAAAAGAGTTCAGAAAAGAAAAACTACAGCCGATCGACCAGCATTGTCATCAACCTATCCCCTCCGGTGGCAGCGTGAACGGGTGCAGCAAACAGGTTGCTCCAGCCTGTCTCCATAGATCAATACCCCGTCTGATGGCCTGCAGAACCTCTCGCCTAGAGGCCTCTTTGTTTCTGAAAGTGCAGTCGTTCCGGTGTCTCCAGATTTCCAAAGCTGCTAGCATCATCAGAGATCTTATGCCTTTTCTGAACTCAGGTTTTGCACCCTCCACAATACCCATGATCCGTTCACTACTACTATGCGGTTCGTGAGTAGATTGCAGTCTTAGAGCTTCGCAGCCAAACCAAGATGACAAACTGCTCCAGATCGTCGTGGTGAAAGGGCACGACCAGAATATGTGGTCAACCGTCTCAAGGTTTCTGAAACAGAATTGGCAGAAGTATGAATTTGGCCACCCACGTCGCTGAAGCCGGTCATTGCACCAGAGACTATTGAGCAGCATTAACCAAAAGAATATCTTCAGTTTCCCTGGCGCCCAAGTCTTCCAGATGATCTGAGGGAAATTGGAGGTGTGGATCGCCTGGAACTGCGCCTTATAAGCCGATGCAGCGGTGTAGCAGCCGCTGGCCTCCAGGTTCCATCTTATCTCGTCGGCCACAACTGCAGAGAGGTTGACCGGCATCAAGCGCAGGAGCCGTGCCAAGGCCACACAGTCACAGACAATCTGGTCTGTCTGCCCGTGCACCAGGTCAAGAATCCAGCGGTCATTTCGAAGGGCATCGGCCACCGTTTTGTTCTTCCTCCTCGAGTGCTTATAGAGCACCAGGAATAGCAATCGCAGTGTGCCTGCCTGATGCCAGGAGCAAGTCCAGAACCTGGCCGTCTGGCCGTCGCCAATCGTGACCGAGGTGGCCGCGCTGAAAAACAGACGATCAGAGTCGGAGCATGGCACCTCCATTCCCACCCATGGTCTGTCCGGGTGTTTCCAGGTTTGCCAAAGCCATCGTTGCCGCAGGGCCCGTCCAAAACGGTCAAGATTGAGGATGCCCAACCCTTCTTTCTCCAACGGGGAGCAAACCTTGTTCCAATTTACCTTGCATTTGCCTATAGAAAGCTCTTCCTCTTGTGCCCACAGAAAACGATGCCTTACTTTGTCAATCTCCTTGAAAAATTTCTTTGGCATATGGAGAACTGTCATAGCAAAAACTGGGATTGCGGTTAGCACTGCCCTGACAAGTACCTGTCGTCCCGCAATGGTCATGAGTCTGCCTTTCCATCCTGCCAACCTTGCTTTGATCTGATCCAGCACAAACTGAAGATGCACTAGCCGAGTTCTTTTCAGAGTTAGCGGGAGACCCAAATATTTAAGCGGGAATGAGGTGATGGTGCCTCCAAAACTCTGTAGAAGCTGCTGAATGTCCACATTGTCGCATCGAATTGGTGTTGCCATTGATTTTTTTCTGTTGATCTTTAGGCCCGTGGCCTCGCCAAACATATTCAGGATGGTGTTGAGCACCTCCATCTCCTCTTGGTCCGGGTTCATGAAAACAACCGCATCATCCGCGTAAAGACTGACCCTTAGCTTCAGTTCCCTTCTTGGCAATTGTTGCATCATCTGTTGCTGGACAACAGCGTCAATGGCTAGAATAAACAGCAGAGGGGAGAGTGGATCACCCTGGCGGAGGCCCTTGCGGTGCTGGATTTTCCTTCCCGGCACTCCATTGAGAAGGAACTCAGAGCGTGATGATGCCAACAACCAGGCGATCCAATCTCTCCATCTAGCGTTGAAACCCAGCTCCTGCAGTAGCTCCAGCAAGTAATCCCAGGACACGCTATCAAACGCTTTGGAGATGTCCAATTTCAGTAGCAGAGCTGGGGTTTTGGTGCGGTGCAGGGTACGAACTCCATTCTGAACATAGAGGAAGCTGTCTTGAATACACCTCGTCTTCAGAAAAGTTGTCTCTGCAGGGGAGATGATCATGTAAATTACTTTGGTCAGTCGAATTGACAGCACCTTAGTGACCAGCTTAGCAAAATAGTGGATCAGACTGATTGGGCGAAAGTCTGTCAGCCGCACGGCCCCATCCTTCTTTGGCAGCAGTGTCACAAAAGCAGTGTTCAGAGCCGCCAAATTACCACTGGCAAGATGATAGAACTGGTGAAAAGCCGCCATGATGTCGTTGCGGATGATCGACCAACAAGTTCTGAAGAAGGTACCACTGAAACCATCGGGGCCCGACGCCTTCTCTGTCAGCGATTGCATGATAGCAGCCCAGACCTCTTCTTCTGTGGAAGGATTATCCAAGCCAGCTGCTTGAATCCTTGGTAACTGCAGCTCACTCCAGTTGAGGGTCACAGTTCGACCGGTGTCCGTTGTCATCACTTTGCCGAAGTGATCGTAAATGATCTGCGCCTTGTCCCCATGGGCCGTGGCACACTGATCATCACTCTGAATTGTATGAATGAAATTCTTGCGTCTTCTAGAGCAGCATTTGGCATGGAAAAACTTTGTGTTGGTGTCACCTGCCCGCAGCCAGAGCACCCTGGAAACTTGTCTCTTTCTGTCCCTTTTAACGATCGCAAGCCCCACCTGGCATACCTTAAGCAGCTTGCGCAGCTTGAACTCAGCTTCTGAAAGAGTTCTTGTCTCCCGCGCCACGTCCAACCGAAGAATTATCTCGCTGGCAATGTAGAATTGTATCTTGGCGTCACTGAACAGTGATCTGCTCCAGATCTTCAGGTCGTGTGCCACCCTACTGAGCTTGGTTTGTAAACGTGCAAAAGTGCAGTGCTGCTGAACCGGCCTATTCCAAGCATGCTCGACGGTAGTGTGGAAGTGTGGGAACTTCGGCCAAAAGGACTCGAATCTGAAGCGAGCACTGTTGGGGATTGTTGCAGAAATTAAAAAATTTCTACGCATCACCAAGATCAATCTATGGAGTAACTAGCAACGAGAGAGGGGAGTGCATCTTCGTACCCTTGAAGATCGTGAGTCGGAAGCGTTGCAAGAACGCGGTTAGAGGAGTCGTGCACGTAGCGATTCAGATCGCGGCCAAATCCGATCTAAGCACTGAAGAACGGTGCCTCCATGTTCAACACACGTGCAGCCCAGTGACGTCTCCCGTGCCTTGATCCAGCAAGGAGGAGGGAGAGGTTGAGGAAGAAGGTTCCAACAGCAGCACGACGGCGTGGTGGTGATGGAGTGGCAGTTCTCCGGCAGGGCTTCGCCAAGCTCACGCGGAGGAGGAGAGGTGTTGGGGAGGGGAGGGGTTGCGCCTTGGATGTGGTGTTGCAGCCATCCCCTCGCCCCTCTATTTATATGGAGAAGGGGGAAGGGGGCCGACCCCTCTAGATGAGATCTAGAGGGAGGCAAGGGGGAGGGGGCTTGCCCCCCAAGCAAGGGGGGCGCCCCCCTTTAGGGTTTCCCCCAAACCCTAGGCGCATGGGCCCTAGGGGGGATGGCGCCCAACCCACTAGGGGCTGGTTCCCTTCCACCTACAGCCCATAAGGCCCTCCGGGGCAGGTGGACCCTCCCGGTGGACCCCCGGAACCCCTCCGGTGGTCCCGGTACAATACCGGTATACCCCCGAATATTTCTGGTGACCGTATGATGACTTCCCATATATAAATCTTCACCTCCAGACTATTCTGGAACTCCTCGTGACGTCCGAGATCTCATCCGGGACTCCGAACAACATTCGGTAATCACATACAAATCTTCCTAATAACCCTAGCGTCATCGAACCTTAAGTGTGTAGACCCTACGGGCTCGGGAACCATGCAGACATGACCGAGACAACTCTCCAGCCAATAACCAACAACGGGATCTGGATACCCATGTTGGCTCCCACATGTTCCACGATGATCTCATCGGATGAACCACGATGTTGAGGATTCAAGCAATCTCGTATACAATTCCCTTTGTCAGTCGGTACGTTACTTGCCCGAGATTCGATCGTCGGTATCCCAATACCTCGTTCAATCTCATTACCGGCAAGTCACTCGTTCCATAACACATCATCCCGTGACCAACCCTTAGTCACATTGAGCTCATTACGATGATGTCTTACCGAGTGGGCCCAGAGATACCTCTCCGTCATATGGAGTGACAAATCCCAGTCTCGATTCGTGCCAACCCAACAGACACTTTCGGAGATACCCGTAGTGCACCTTTATAGTCACCCAGTTATGTTGTGACGTTTGGCACACCCAAAGTATTCCTACAGTATCCGGGAGTTGCACAATCTCATGGTCTAAGGAAAAGATACTTGACATTAGAAAAAGCTTTAGCAGACGAACTACACGATCTTGCGGTATGCTTAGGATTGGGTCTTGTTTATCACATCATTCTCCTAATGATGTGATCCCGTTATCAATGACATCCAATGTCCATGGTCAGGAAACCGTAACCATCTATTGATCAACGAGCTAGTCAACTAGAGGCTCACTAGGGACATGTGGTCTATGTATTCACACATGTATTACGATTTCCGGATAACACAATTATAGCATGAACAATAGATAATTATCATGAACAAGGAAATATAATAATGACCATTTTATTATTGCCTCTAGGGCATATTTCCAACAATCTCCCACTTGCACTAGAGTCAATAATCTAGTTACATTGTGATGAATCGAACACCCATAGAGTTCTGGTGTTGATCATGTTTTGCTCGAGGAAGAGGTTTAGTCAATGGATCCGCGACATTCAGGTCTGTATGCACTTTAGAAATATCTATGTCTCTATTTTGAACATTTTCACGAATGGAGTTGAAGCGACGCTTGATATGCCTGGTCTTCCTGTGAAACCTGGGCTCCTTGGCAAGGGCAATAGCTCTAGTGTTGTCACAGAAGAGAGTCATCGGGCCCGATGCATTGGGAATAACTCCTAGGTCGGTAATGAACTCCTTCATCCATATTGCTTCTTGTGCTGCCTTCGAGACTGCCATGTACTCTACTTCACATGTAGATCCCGCCACGATGCTTTTCTTGCAACTACACCAGCTGACTGCCCCACCATTCAAAATATACACGTATTCGGTTTCTAACTTGAAGTCATCCAGATCTGTGTTGAAGCTAGCATCGACGTAACCCTTTACGACGAGCTCTTCGTCACCTCCATAAACGAGAAACATATCCTTAGTCCTTTTCAGGTACTTCAGGATATTCTTGACCGTTGTCCAGTGTTCCATGCCGGGATTACTTTGGTACCTTCCTACCAAACTCACGGCAAGGTTTACATCAGGTCTGGTACACAGCATGGCATACATAATAGACCCTATGGCCGAGGCATAGGGGACGACACTCATCTTTTCTCTATCATCTGCCGTGGTCGGGCATTGAGCCATGCTCAATCTCATACCTTGCAATACAGGCAAAAACCCCTTCTTAGACTGATCCATATTGAACTTCTTCAATATCTTGTCAAGGTACGTACTTTGTGAAATACCAATGAGGCGTCTCGATCTATCTCTATAGATCTTGATGCCTAATATATAAGCAGCTTCTCCAAGGTCCTTCATTGAAAAAAACTTGTTCAAGTAGGCCTTTATGCTTTCCAAGAATTCTATATCATTTCCCATCAATAGTATGTCATCCACATATAATATGAGAAATACTACAGAGCTCCCACTCACTTTCTTGTAAACACAAGCTTCTCCATAAGTCTGCGTAAACCCAAACACTTTGATCATCTCATCAAATCGAATGTTCCAACTCCAAGATGCTTGCACCAACCCATAGATTGAGCGTTGGAGCTTGCACACCTTGTCAGCATTCTTAGGATCGACAAAACCTTCTGGCTGCATCATATACAATTCTTCCTTAAGGAAACCATTAAGGAATGCCATTTTGACGTCCATTTGCTATATCTCATAATCATAGAATGCGGCAATTGCTAACATGATTCGGACGGACTTCAGCTTCGCTATGGGTGAGAAAGTCTCATTGTAGTCAACCCCTTGAACTTGTCGATAACCCTTAGCGACAAGCCAAGCCTTATAGATGGTCACATTACCATCTGCGTCTGTCTTCTTCTTAAAGATCCATTTATTTTCTATGGCTCGCCGATCATCGGGCAAGTCAGTCAAAGTCCATACTTCGTTTTCATACATGGATCCTATCTCAGATTTCATGGCTTCCAGCCATTTGTCGGAATCCGGGCCCACCATCGCTTCTTCATAGTTCGAAGGTTCACCATTGTCCAACAACATGATTTCCAGGACAGGGTTCCTGTACCAATCTGGTGAGGAACGTGTCCTTGTGGACCTACGAAGTTCAGTAGCAACTTGGTCTGAAGTTTCATGATCATCATCATTGACTTCCTCTCTAGTCGGTGCAGGCACCACAGAAACATTTTCTTGAGCTGCGCCACTCTCCGGTTCAAGAGGCAATACTTCATCAAGTTCTACTTTCCTCCCACTTACTTCTTTCGAGAGAAACTCTTTCTCTAGAAAGGATTCATTCTTGGCAACAAAGATCTTGCCTTCGGATCTGAGGTAGAAGGTATACCCAATAGTTTCCTTAGGGTATCCTATGAAGACGCATTTTTCCGATTTGGGTTCGAGCTTTTCAGGTTGAAGTTTCTTGACATGAGCATCGCATCCCCAAACTTTCAGAAACGACGGCTTATGTTTCTTACCAAACCACAATTCATACGGTGTCATCTCAACAGGTTACGACGGAGCCCTATTTAAAGTGAATGCGGCAGTCTCTATAGCATAACCCCAAAATGATAGCGGTAAATCGGTAAGAGACATCATAGATCGTACCATATCCAATAGAGTGCGATTACGACGTTCGGACACACCATTATGCTGAGGTGTTCCAGGCGATGTGAGTTGTGAAACAATTCTGCATTTCCTTAAGTGCGTGCCAAATTTGTGACTCAAATATTCTCCCCCACGATCTGATCATAAGAACTTGATTTTCCTGTCACGTTGATTCTCAACCTCACTCTGAAATTCCTTGAACTTTTCAAAGGTCTCAGACTTGTGTTTCATTAAGTAGACATACCCATATCTACTCAAGTCATCAGTGAGGGTCAGAACATAACAATAGCCACCGCGAGCCTCAACACTCATTGGACCGCACACATCAGTATGTATAATTTCCAATAAGTTGGTTGCTCGCTCCGTTGTTCCGGAGAATGGAGTCTTGGTCATTTTGCCCATGAGGCATGGTTCGCATGTGTCAAATGATTCATAATCAAGAGACTCCAAAAGTCCATCTGCATGGAGTTTCTTCATGCGTTTGACACCAATGTGACCAAGGCTGCAGTGCCACAAGTATGTGGGACTATCATTATCAACCTTACATATTTTGACATTCACACTGTGAATATGTGTAACATCACGTTCGAGATTAAATAAGAATAAATCATTGACCAGCGGGGCATGACCATAAAACATGTCTCTCATATAAATAGAACAACCATTATTCTCAGATTTAAATGAGTAGCCATCTCGCATTAAGCGAGATCTAGATACAATGTTCATGCTCAAAGCTGGTACCAAATAACAATTATTGAGGTTTAAAACTAATCCCATAGGTAAATGTAGAGGTAGCGTGCCGACGGCGATCACATCGACCTTGGAACCATTCCCGACGCGCATCGTCACCTCGTCCTTCGCCAGTCTCCGTTTATTCCGCAGTTCCTGTTTTGAGTTACAAATATGAGCAACTGCACCGGTATCAAATACCCAGGAGCTACTACGAGCGCTGGTTAGGTACACATCAATAACATGTATATCACATATACCTTTCGCATTGCCGGCCTTCTTACACTACAAAAAAATACACTTCCGTGATGATACGTGTTTGTCACAGTAGGTCGCGTTTTTTGTCATGCATGTACATCCATGACAAATTTATGACAGAATCAAGACAGTCATACCTGTGCTGTCGTAGAAGTGTTCCATGACATTACCAAAATTATTATCACGGAAGTGTCCACCTCCATGACGATAAATCGCGCGTCACAGAAGTGCTTTCGTCAAGGGTGACCGACATGTGGCATCCACCGTAACGGAACGCCGTTAAGCTATCGGGTCGGGTTTTGGATCTGATAACCCGTTAACAGCCCCGACCAATGGGAAATTTCCACGTGTAAGATTCTTATTGGCTGGACGAAACACGTGTCAGCTTGTCAGTGGGTCAGATGGGAGCCTATGATACGTTGACACGTGGCACGGCCCAATAGAGGCCCATTCCTATGAAAAGGCCGGCCCATTTGACTTGGTCAAAAGGTGGCGGGCCGGCCCATGTAAAGCCTGTTAACGGCCTGTTCGCATATAGCCCATTTACAGCCCGCTAACCCAAGGCCCATTACACCCTATCCGAATTAGGCCCAGTAGCGTCGTCTAGGCCATCCAATATGATTCCGGCCCATTTTCACTTCTGGCCCATGACGTCTTTCGGCCCATATGAGGCCCTATGTAACTCTTGGCCTATTAACGGCCCGTGGTGAAACTGGCCCGTAATGAATAGTGTATCACTTTACACCCATTAACGGCCCGTGGTGAAACTGGCCCATAATGAATAGTGTATCACTTTATACCCATTAACGACCCATTATTCCGTTGGGCCGTTTCCAGCCCATGTTATCTTTCGGCCTTCTCAGAGCCCATTTATTCTTGGGCTTATTTCCATCATTCGTTTACTTACCGCCCATTACTGTCATTTTCTGCTTGTGGGCCAAATTCAGCCCGTGGTTACAGTCGGCCCGTTTGTGGTTCGTTAATACGTTGGGCCGTTTTCATAGCGTCATCAAATACGGCCTATTAACGATGGCCCGTTACGGTCGACCCATGAACGGACGATTCCAACTCTAGCCCGTTTACGGCCATAATGCGGCCTGTTATTGGCCCATGTTTGGCTAATCAATCATACGGCCCGTATAAGGCCCATTGATGATGTGGCCCATAGAAGGCCCATTGTTTCTACGGCCCGTAGAAGGCCTACTATTTCTACGGCCCGTAGAAGGCCCACTGTTTCTACGGCCCATAGGAGGCCCAGTGTCACTACAGTAAATATTAGCCCATGGTTATTGTGGCCTAGTTTTAAAAAAATAGGTTATTACAACCACTAGTTAACCGTGAAAAAAGAACTGCAATGACTACAAGCAAACAAATAAACAAGACAACAAGGAAATAAATAAGCAAGCAACTAACGCTAGGCTATCACGGCTATTACACATATTACATCCACTGGGCATCAAAGTTCGCCACCAGTGCAAATATAGGGAACAAAGCAACATATCATATACACTGGCCATCAAAATTGGCCACCAGTGCAAATAAACGCGGCAGCAAAACAAGAGCATAACTGAAACAACTTCAGAAGAGCTCAAGAAATGTTATCCTGGGTATCCACCATGCTGGCAATAAGCTTAGCAAGCTGATTAGCTTTGTCCTGTTTGGCGCTAAAATCCTCCAACGCTTGCTGTTGCACTAGAAAGTATGCATCTGAATGCTCTAGGGACTTCCGCAGTCCTTCCGCTTCTTGTCACAACACAGCTAATCGATGTCTTTCAGCTTGTAGTTGAGACTCAAGAAACCGAACTGATTCAGACAGTGAGTTTGAATAGCTTGTGCAAGCGGTAGTGGCCAGTAACTCCAACACTAAACCAAGACATGATGTGTCACTATCCTGAACCTTATCTGCATTACTTCCTTTACCGTTGCTTAATAAGGCACTCTTCCCCAATATTCTGTCAGCATTCTAAAAGAAGAAACAAGCAGACACATAACAAGTTTAGCATGTACTAGTATATGAAACTCATTTCGGTGAACCAGTTCATTAGTAAGGTGGACAGGATTAAACTACCAAGTCTTCTATTGCCAAGTACTAGTACATAATAAAAGCATCAAACAAACATATATCTATGTCCTATGGTAGCAATGGAATCTTAAATTAGAACAGTTGTTCTTCAGGTTTAGACACTTGTTCTACATGAACAGAGTACAGTAAGACGCAAGAATATAATACTTAAAAATAGAAAATGAGCTCATAGACCTTACCACATTCTTGGTTCAGGACCAGTACAAAACAAGGCGTTCCCAGTCATCGTCCAGTAAATGTGTCTCAGGAGAACGTAAGGGAATTTGATGAGTTTCTTTGCCGGTGAAGTATGTTTTCTTCAGGTAATTCCGATACTGCCACCAAGCATTCTTGAAGATAGCAGAGGTATTAGCACAGTTTCCCTCATCCTGAGTTTTCAAATCGGTCCTTCTCTATAGAGAAAAATGGGAAAATTTGTTGTATTATAACCATCATGGAGGTAGAATGTATGGGACGAAGCAAAGTAATTGCCATGAATAACATTACTTACACATAACTCCTGGACAAACACCTGCAACTGGCATTTTCCTTCATCTTCAGTATAATATTTCCAAGATGGGAAGATACGCACATACGATTTAACAACATCAAATGCGGTAGATGCTAAACTACGACTAGCTGGTTGTGCTTCCTCCACAGGAATAGGCGTACTAACTGGTGGAGTTGGGGTTCGCCGTGATAGTACTGGCCCTTTGGGCACTGGAGCTTCCTTACTAACTGCTCTTATTTGGGAGCTCTGTGGTGGAGATGGTGCTATGTCAACAGGAACTGGATTACTATCGGCTGGGGTTGGGGTTAGATTGGGTGAAGCTGGTTCTCTTTCCATCGTAGTAGGGGTACAATCTGCGAGAGTTTGGGTTATGTGTGGTAGGGCTGGTTCTTGTGCATGTACAACCGGGGTGCTATCTCCACCAAGAGGTGGCACTGTTTTATTTGAATACCATGTTTTTAGTCCGCTAGATACTGGCATCACCCGCTCCAATTCAAATGGCTGATAAACAGGAAACATAGTTGAATATACAGACATTGTATGAGAGACAGATGCAGTAGATAGTGTGGAAAAAAGAGGGCATGAAATAGTTGACATGTATATTGTTTAACTAAAACGGATAGCATGACATAATTTCACATATATGATGTCTATCTAAACTGGATAGCATAGCATAACATAATTCAAAGATATGATGAATAACTAAACAGGATCGCATGACATAATTCACCTACATGTTATCTAAGTAATCAGGATCACATCATTTAATTCACATATGTGATTTATATGCTAAATAGAGGGCATTGGATATGATGTCTGAACTAAGAACATGGTGTTGAATATTGTGTATATGATGTCTAAACTATGCAATGCAAGACACCGTATGCATGATATGAGCAGTATAACCGTGCCAAGTTAGAGCATACACCTCAGTGGGGGAATAGGACTGGTCATCTATCTCTGAATCCATCTCTGAGGAGCTATCGGGACCCAACAAGAGATCTGCTTCGACAGGTAGCATTGTCTGCTCTGAAGGCCTTGTTTTCACTCCAGATTTTTCCATCTCCCACCCGAATGGCTGATTCACAGGAAGAGTAGTTTAATGTACAAACATTGTCGACAAATGGAAATGTAATGAAGAAAAGGATGGGCAAGATACCATTCAAATATATGATGCCTGGTTAAACAGGATGGCATTGCACATTTCACATATATTATGGCTGGCTAAAAGACATGAGACCGCATAATTCCCATATATGATATAGAAACTAAACAGGTGGCATTACACAACATGTCTAAACTAAGCAGATGACATATATGATGTCAAAAGTAGGCACTGCAAGGAAACATATGCATGATATGACTAACATCATCATGCCAAGGTAGAGAAAACACCTTGGGGGGTAAATAGGAGTGGTCAGTGGCATCCGAATCCGCCTTAGAACAGATATCTTCCTCTGGATTACAATCTGGAGAGGGGTGGGGAGGGTTTTCCATTGAACCCACCATGGAGCGATGTCTGCATGACATTGTATTGCCGCGCAAAACTCTTCTGTTTTTCTCTACATGTTCAGCATGACTGTGTATGATATTTGACATGCATACGAAAAAAATACGGTGAGATTATGTAAGGAGGGCATGCAAAAATTTAGAGTGATGGTAACAACCAGTGGATCGATGTTTTTCCGTTGAACCAAAATAGCCCTAATGGATCGACGTGAATGTATAGTAATAAGTGATGCAACAAGTATACAACCTCTTTGCCGTAGCCGTGTCGACCTCAGCATCATTGGGTTGGTCGCTGAAGCAGTTGAGGCAGAGGTGGCTGTCGGAGGTGTGGAGGAAGATCTAAGGAATCTGTAGACGGCGTCCAGGGCACTGCTCTGTTGTGATGGATCGTTCTATCGTTGGAGCAGCTCCGGTGAGCCGTAAGACGTCAAGGCTGAAGCAGCACAAGACAGACATCATCAATCTCAAGTGGGATTCTAATAGCATCTCCAATAGATGATGTAAAATGGATGTAAAATTAACATCACCAAAAACCACCTGACTACAACAGATGAGGTAAAAACTGTTGACTCTGAACTTAACTGTCGAAACTGAAATTTATTGTGGCATCTGAATGCTACTGTCGAAACTGAATGCAATGGTAGCAGAGAGGAACTTGACATGTAGTTTAGGGAGGGCCTGCAGTTCATCTTCAACCTGCACCCCCTGAGCCGCCAGCCACCACCGGCCGAACCGCCGGCCCCAGCGCCGCCTCGCAGCCCGAAACAACTCGCCACCGCCGCCCCGACCAGCCCTCTAGGCCCCCCACCCTGAACCCTAAGATAGATAGTGGGGTACCTCTCCAGCGAGCCCCCATCCCCGTTGCGGGTGGTTCTTCCTTAACTCCGGCGAGCGCCCCCCCAACCCCTGAAAATCGACTGACCCAAAAGTCAATTCAGTCGACTGAAGTGTGGCATAATTAGAGCAGAGCAGCAGCACGAGCGAGGGGGAGAGCAGCAGCAGCAGCTGGGCGAGCGAGCGATCGAGCGAGAGCCGGAGCAGCAGCAGCAGATCCGGCTGGTATGGATGCCGCCGCCGAAGGGGCCTCGCACTGGGGGAGAGCCGCCGTGGAGATGTCGCCCGCGACGCCGGCTTCAAGGTAGCCGCTCCATGGGGGTGCAGGATGGAGCACCGTCGGCGCCGGGAGGTCGAGTTAAGGAGAAGGTGCGATGCGATGAGTGTACAACCTCTTTGGTGGCGCCGAGTAGGCCTCGGCTTCGTCCGAGGAGTCGATGAGGATGTTGCGGTTCTGTTGGAGCAGGTTAAGGTGGCGCTATGAGGATAGAGCAGCCGCGATAGATGAGGCGATCGTCAGAGTAGCTCCTTGGAGGTGTAGGACGGGGCGGCTGAACCGGCGGGACGACGAGATGGACGACGGATCCTCATCCGGGAAG
Source organism: Triticum aestivum (assembly GCF_018294505.1). NCBI lineage: Eukaryota > Viridiplantae > Streptophyta > Magnoliopsida > Poales > Poaceae > Triticum > Triticum aestivum. Next base: position 584,054,375 of record NC_057797.1, on the reverse strand, counting down.
GTGGACGAGGGACGTCGAACTGTTGCGGTGGACGACATCGTCGGGGAAGAGGCTTCGGCTGGGCAGCGGTGACGTGGCAGACGGAGGAGGGTGGGTTTTCGCGGCTGGAGCGGAGAGGTTATGGCAGCCTGGGATTTTGAATGGCGAAAAGGGGGTGATGGGAGGGGGTGAAGCATGACTTAGGAACGCGCTTGTCCAAAATGTAGGGTGTGTTACAAAAGTACCCCCCACCGATTTGAACTAGCGGCCCCTTCGGCTTAGGGTTAGAAGGGGGATTTCGCGTGTCGGGATTTGGCAGCTGGAGGGAGTTTTCGTACGCGTTGTAATTTCGGGATAGCAAGGCACGGGTTGTGAACGCGCTAGTTTTGGGAGCACGATATCTGAATTTTCGGGATATAACAAGACGCGGGTTGAATTTTAGGGACAAGCCTAACATGTAGTAATATTGTACTTGTACGTACCAAATCAATTCGCACTTCCCTCAACCAAAAAGAAAACGAAAAAATAAAACTACTTACACCACACAAAGAGAGAGTCTTGCCCCATTTTACTATACAAATGCTATTCAAAGCTATTCCCTCCTTCCATCTATATAGGGCCTAATGCGTTTTTCGATTCTAACTTTGACCAAATATTAGAGCAATGATATATGACATGCAACTTACACAAAGCACACCGTTAAATTCGTCCGTGAAAGGTTCTTTCAATGATATAATTTTCACATTGTGCATGTCATGTACTATTAATCTTGTCAATAGTCAAAGGCGGTCTTAAAAATCTCATTACGCCCTGTATAGATGGAAGGAGGGAGTATGAATCCATGTTATGTCCGATTAAATTTTTCCACTTGCTGTATAATGCATGTAACCTACTCATACCAACATTTTAGTGCATTCCAAATGTCTATACTACCGCTGCAATTCGAACTAAATTTGAATTCGTTTCTCTATTTCAATAAGAACCTACAATCATGATTGTTGCCAACTTCAACCATCATAGTTTCCTTGCTACCCGCCAGATATAAATCAGATGGCCTATAATGCAGGATGACAGGCACACAATTATCAACAACTCTGTTTTTATAAGAGTAGAGATAAAATATATTAAACGTAGTATACCATGTTCATAACCACACTATGTGTATCACCGTTATATATATTCACACATCCGTCGGTTTGAAACACTATGATAAATTCTTCAAATATCCGAATTCGCTTTTTATAATGAAGTATATATGATCTCTATTCGTCTTTTACACCCACACAACCCTCTTATCTTTGTAGCTAGCGCTAACTTTCTCTTGTGCATGCACACGCCCTCATCCCTCTCACCCTCCCTCGGCATTCTCTAGCTCCATCACGCAAATTCATCTTTTCACTTTAGGTCGTTCACCCACGGTGTGTGTAGGCCCCCCAGCTCCTTCTTTGCGGCACACATCCATCGATATGCCTCTCTAGCCAGGTGTGCCTAGCACAAACACAAGCTTCCCCTCTTCTCTTGTCACCGTCCATGCCTCACTCCCACCACTCTTTTCATTGTTCTCGTACTCGCACACTCCTCCCCCTCGATATAGTATGCCTCTCGTACCGCATCCTACATGCATCCCTCTCTCTCTCTATCCTTCTCCTCGTGCCTCGTTTGCTTCTAGCACACACATGCATGTATACCGATCGATCTCCCAACATATACCTAGATCGACTTTAACTACCTCCCCATCGATCGACGTACCTCACAAGTTATGTCTCTCCTTTCCCTTACAAAGGGCGATTGATCTTCCTATGTAGTTATGTCTGCTTACCATAGCCACATCGTCCCCCCTCATCATTCGTGCATGCCTCCTGACCCGTCTCTCACACGCACGTGCACAGACAACAAGCAACCATCCCCTCTCTTATTGATATTGCGGGTGTGCCCTCCGTTTGTCTAGCAAGCCTATCCCACCATTTGTTAGAAGCAACTCCACTACCACCCCCTCCAACACTCTAGCTCTGTCTCTCTCCCAACCTGATTCATCTCCTGCACATATGCATGGATGCCGATCGATCTCCCTTAATACATGAGGCAGATCGATCTCCTTAATACATGAGGTAGGCCTCTCTCCTCCTCCACACATATACCAGCCATTGTACCTCTATAGTTAATTGGGCCTCCCTCTTCCCCCACCACACACCGATAGTCGAGCGCTGCAGGTAGGTATCCATGCCACAGAGACAAACTGCACATGTCCCATCTCACGTTCCAGTAGGCCAGCCACTCTATATCTTTGACGTGGGCACACACAAATTCGATGGCACTCTTTATCGATCGCGTGCGCACACACACACACAAACATCATCCCTCTCTTCGATTCTATGGACACCTCAAGCTGATGATACCTCCACTCTCTTCTCGTGGATTGCCCCCTCTATATATGTTATATCCAGGACTCTATTTCACACACATTGCATATGTTAAATTTTTTGATTGACCCCCCACAAAAAAACTCTCAAGAACCCACACACTATATCTCTCTAGGTTTGTATCTCTCTCACACAACCCCACGTAGGTGGTGTATGTATACAAGAAGAGAATAGGTGCACCATGCACGTACTCACGCTTCGTGCCCAGCCACACCCATGTGGGTACACGGTGGAGCTCATTTCTCCGCAGAAGCTGAATTTGTTTTTGAAACATCAAGTGGCCAAAGACTCGAAAACTTATTTGCCCATTAGTGACTTGTCAAGGCGGTGGATTTTAGTTTGTACGATAATGTTGCATCCACCTAAAGTAAAGAGAGTGCTTACGTAAACTTCCTAGTAATTCCCTCTTCGTAGGTGCAGCATTACTCCTAACATTTGTAATATCAGTTTGAAACTTGTAATATTGTCGTGTCCTATTCCTGCGTTTTCAAAATCCTACGAATCAAACAGGTCTTGAGTTGGTGATGATGTTGTGCCTCTCATCTTTCACCAATAGCCGTCGGATCTAGATCTGATGCATACAAACCAAGCTTCTCCATTTTTGCAAAAAGATGCCCGCACTTGTTCCCTATTTACAAACAACTCCTTGTCTCTCACAATCAGCCTCATCTCCTCCCCACCACATCTAGGAGTAGAAGGCCGTGGAAAAATTTGGCGCGATGGCCACTGCCGGAGCCGTCCACCCCCAATCTTGGTGTTCCGTGCAATGCACGAGCATCTACGCACGGGAAATTATGTCGAACAGGGCTAGTTGTAAGCAGGCTAGCTCTACAACCATGATGATAGTGACTGCAGACGGTGAGGCTGACTATGGTATGCCGAACACGGCGCCTATACTCAGGTGTCATCTCCGGCGCAGGGTCTTGTCACTTCACTGTGAGGAGCAGCACGTAATAATTTAACCAACGGATATTCACTGTGAGGAACTTCCTTTGGGTGAATGACACGTGGCCCCAGGGGGTGGCTGGCCCACCTATCATACGGCCAAAGGCAGGTGCAGTAGAGGGCCGAGGAGTAGTACGAAATCCTACGCACCTGCGCATGCTAACCTAGGGTTGAGTGATCACTCGAATCGCAAGATCAGTTGACTAGAAGCTACGCTAGACCCATGGAGGCGATGAGCGCGAGCATTAGCCGGCTGCGCCAGATGGTCCACGACGCCGGCCTGCGGCCCGGCACCAAGGAACATCTCCAGGTAGTATTGCTTGAGGCCGCCCGGGCGAGGGGCCGCTTGGAAGACAGCTTCATCTCCTTGTTCGACGAGGTCCTCGTCGGTTTCCTCGACAAGTTCACCGTCGTCAAGAAGCTTGCGGACGACTTTGACGTAAGCCTCCAGCCGACGCGCCCAGGCTCTGCGATGCCCGCCACCCTCAACGGACACTATGGTAACAACCTTTTCGACGCACTGGTGGCCTTGCGACTGCCCGCCGTCGCGCCGAACAATGTCCACCTCGAGGTCGCGCTCGCCGCGCAGTGCCTGGCGTAGCAACACACCATCGACATAATCACCCACGTCTACACGCAAATCGTCCACAAGGACTACTACATTCAAGAGGAGGACGATAGGACGCTGGCCTTCTTGGAGCGTAGGGCAACCTTGGACGGCACTGTTCAGAAGCACGTTGAGCTCGCCGCCAACGCCGTTGCTACTCACACGTCGGTTGGTGACCCGGCGCACTAGGGCGTGAGGATGTAGTTGAACGTTGATGGATCCGTATGTATTTTTATCTTTCCGTCAAATCCATGTAGTAGTATATGATACTACAGTAATTATCTTACCTTTCGCATCAACTTCATAATTTTTGTACGTACTCCATGCATGAACGGCGCCAGAACCAAACTTCTCATTACTCTAGGCAAAATCGTTATTTTCTATCTATCGGTCGCGCCATGGAGCAGAACCAAAATTTACAAGTTACGAGTTCAAAAGGAAAAGCCTGCCGTGTTCGTGTCGCACCCCCACACGGTTGGTCTGGCACGCCGCTCAAGCGGGAATGCGTGCGGTGTTGCATTTTCACTTACAAGTGGGACCGCAGTTGAGCAAACCGACTATCGGCAAACCCCCACCCCGCCCACCGCGCGATGGCTGAGAAAACAGGAGAGAGAAGAGATGGATGTAGCATGGACTCCAAGAAAATTGGTGTCGGATGGGACTCGTGTGGGTGGCATGTGCCGTACTGCTAGACGTGAATGCTAGTTATGGCCCATGCCACCCCACTATATCGAACCTATATCAAGGTACGTAGAACAAATTTCCTGCAGTCCGTGCTCAGCCCTCCTCTATCTCTCTTCTCAGCCAGCCAGCAGACGCGCGGATCCCATCGTCTGTTTGCTCACATGCGGCCCACATGTAAGTAAAAATGCAAGAGGACCCACTGAACCTGCACATCTTTCACCTCGACGTGCTGGTGATGAAAAACAAATCCAATAAAGATCTTCGGTGGCCGCTTTTGGAGTTACTCAAGAGTAGGAATATTCTATTTACAGTTTAACCCAAGATGCACATCTCGTGGCTTCAACTACCACTCTATTTTCTTTCATGACACGACCTGGATGCTGGATGTCCCACGTGTCGGCAAAAGGAGGAACAACCCGACCAAATCTTCGGTTCTGCTCTCGGATGAGATTAGTGTACTTGTTGATACTCCTACTAGAATAGAGGCTAGACATGAGACTAGATGCAAGGAAGCAATGTCTACTTCTTTACACTCGAAGAAGAAAGAAGCACGCAAGATCGAGCCTCCGCAGATCAACAATGAATGCATCGAGAAGGCACTAATCCAACTTACAGGAGTAGTAAAATGTATTCTTGTGGTTCTTGCTTTCTTTGGTCTTGCTTTTCTAGTCAAAATTATCGTTGGAGTTCGTGCAAAACGGAGGTCCGTTTGGGGTCGTGCGTTGGAGTTGGCCTTACAAGTGGAACCACAGTTAAGGAAACCGACTATCGGCAAACCCCCACCTCGCCCGCCGCGCGATGGCTGAAGTTAGAGAAACGACGAGGTTGAAGAGATTGCTCTAGCATGGACTCCAAGAAATAATATGGTGTCAGATGGATGTCGTGGTGGTGGCGTGTGCCGTACTCCTGGACGTGAATGCTTGTTCTGGCCCATGCCACCCTACTACTCCTACTACTTACTCCTACTATATAGTACTAGTATCGAGGATTCGAGGTGCTGGTTATGTACAGCGAACACATTAACATATGGCTACAGTAAAAACACCCGCCCGACGCGAGAAGCATGTGAAGCTAGTACAAATAGCGTACTACTATTGTTGATTGGCCTCATCCGATAACCTGTTGCAATGCATGCACAATTATGTATTTGGAAAATATGTTTTTGCCTCGTCGCACCACTCACTCAGAGAAGCGACTCGAAAGCTATTCATAAATTTAGTAAGTTTATCACAGGCATATCATTTTATTACATACAACAGGTCATCAACCCACATCGACAACGAGGATACATTATAAATACTAAAGTTTTCACCACACAACAAATAACAAGCCATGAAATGAACTTCAACTCAACCATTCCGCGGTGTTGGAAACACTTGCTTTGAACCACAAGTGATTCTCTGGGACGGGCCATCCGTTGTCGATCTGGAGACCAACACAGGACTGATCATCCAGGCTGAAGCGGCCTACTATATCAGTACTAGGGTAGGGAACCACCCAAATGTCCGAGGTATAGACACAGTTGCTTCTCATAAATGTGTCAACAGCAGTTGGATCGCCTTTCACCATCATCAGATAGTTTTGTCCAAGGAAGAGCGAGTTTTCTCCAAGACTATCAATTCTGTGCCAGGGAGAAGGAGTTGGCGCTAGCACACTAGTATCCATCCCGAATACCATGCAACGGGTGTTGGAATAGGTCCGGAGAGTGCGACCATGGGAGACACCTGCTTCCTTAACAGTAACATCATCAGTGGGTTGTATACACACAAGAAGAGGTGATCCATCAGAATTAGTTGCCAGGCGCCACAGAGTATATGGGTGCTGCTCGTGATCATCACCATCGGCATCTCCCCCTTGGTTATAAAAATTTTCAAGTATAGGTGGTGGGATGTTCACAGGACCTTGGAAACACAAGAAGAAGGTTAATTAGTAAAGGGAAACTTGCTAACCCGCATGCATGTGGATGAAACAATTATAATTACGGTGGAAGACAAACGTACCGAAACTACGAGGATACCATGCAAAAAGAGTGCCACGAGTGGTGGCAGCAAACACAAGGCCCTCGTATTGAATTGCATCACAATACTCATTCATGCATAGAAACTGATTTTTGAGCAATGTCCATCGAGTCAAACCACTAAGGATGGCAACAAGCTTGTCGAAGATAGCAACAACTTCATAGTTGTTGTAATTCCAAGAGCGGTTGGGAACTCGACAAATTGCTATCTTCCGTAGAAGGCATTCACCATGATCGTATTTGAACGCGCGTACATTACCGGTGTGCTCAACCTCTGAGCAGTGTGCTGAGATTTTTTGAAGTGGAACCCGGTGACGAGTGTACACATTCACAAGTTCCCACTCGCAGTTGGACCCAATGTAAACGACCCAATCTCCATTTGCGCCCTCCCAAGCCTTGCCCTCAAGCGATGGCATCTTAACATCATATGTATCATTATCAAGTAGCATAAACTTGCACAGGGCGAGGCCTCCGTCGTGCCGGCGCCAGTCATCAGGGTCACGGCAAAGAAGATAGGGGAGATCAAACCGCTCCTTGACTCTTGGGTTCTTTGTAATGATGTTATTAGTTGAGTCAAGAATGGGCTTGAACGAACCTGCCATGCTAGCCGAGGTGATGACGTCGCACCGATCAATGAGTTCCTCCACCACGTCATCTTTCAGATTGGGGCAAGAATAACGGGGTCGTTTCCGGCCTGTTTCCTCCATGGAGAAGACGATCGAACAATGGCAGAAGAAAGGGTGAAGGGCTGAAGGAAAATGGAGGAGGGAGAGGAAGAGCGTGCGACAGCAGTTCCAAATCGAGAGGGAAAGGCGAAGAGTCGATGGACGGTTGCGAGTTTGCCACGGTTCATGAAGAGGCGCCCCGGCCTATAGGTCCGTTCGGAAATACTCCTACTACTAGTTGTCGTCTCACTGATATGTTGGAACGGGACCACATGTCAACGAAACATGGTGTGTAATTTCTCGTGCAAAATGCGATCTGGCCGCGTTGGCCCGAGGTGCCGCATTAGTTATCGACCTTTATTTTTTTAATGGCGTGCCGATCAGTTTTGAAGCACAACTAATTGGTACTGTACGTGGAGAGGATGACAGCAGGGACCCCCCAAGGTCATGGCAGTACGCAAGCAAGTGCCTCCTTATTTCAAGCCAATAAAAAAATGGCTCCTCCTAGTGGATTTCTGACATCTGGGTCCCATGCCATTGTCAATGTAGTCAATAAACGAGAGAATTGCACAACGAGCGGCTGACACCAGGGACCCAGCAGCTCGCCTAGTTATTTTTGTTTTGGGTTAATTTGATAAATGCCACTCCAAATTTGGTGTATCCGAGAAATGCCACTACAATTTCCAAACTTTGAAAAATGCCATTTCATGCCATTTCTAGTGGCATTTTTCGAAGTCTGGAGTGGCATTTTTCAAAGTTTGCAAACTGCAGTGGCGTTTTTCAAAGTTTGCAAAAATTGCAGTGGCATTTTTCAAAGTTTGAAAATTGCAGTTGCATTTTTATGAATCGCCATAATTGGAGTGGCATTTATCTAATTTGTTTTTGAGATGGAAGCAGGGTGTCAACTGGGCTGTGCAGGACACTCTGGCCTGTCTAGACAGCCTTTTCTTTTATGTTTACACACAGACCAGCCCAGTAGTTTTTTTTCTTTCTGAAAATGGCTAGCCCAGTTCTTTTGTGATTTGTCAAGTAAGTCGCTTTATCAGGCCTGCTGGGCTGCAAATCTTTCAAGACGAGGAGAGCTTCATTCGGCTGGCCGAGAAAATGGGCTATCAGTAATGAGAAATGGGTTGTACATTTTTAAAACACATCAACCCGGCAATTATTTTCAAATATCTTTTTTTTCATTTTGAGATTTTAAATTGCATTGATTTTTATGAGTGGACAATTTATTGGATTTTATATTGATATATATTTATTTTTAAAATCAGTCTGAATGTGACTCGAAATTTCGGGATTAAAAACAGTTCAGACCGCACCGACATATGCAAAATTTCGTACAATTTTTTAACCGTGACCACAATATGGGCTGTAATGCTAACATAAAGAATATGGGCTCCAAAAAACCCATAAGAATTAGCAAATGGGCTGTAAATTATTTGAAATAATGGCAGATGGGATGTATGCTGTTTTCCACAGATTTGAGGCTTTCCACAGATGGCTTGTATACTGTTGGATGTCCATCCAATGGCCGTCGTGCTTCTGTAATCTCTGCTCTTCCTGCTCCAGCCGCTGAAACAAGCGCCGGCGGGACTGCCTGCTCCCTCCTCCCCGCGGCCGGCTGTGCTGCCGCGCAGGCCTCACCGCCCCACCGTACTCCCATCGCCGCCCTAGCCATCCCTCTACTCACTCACACCTGCTGTTATTCTCCGGCGACGGCAGACGAACCAGTAAACCCTCGTGCAATCGTACTCCCCTCCGCATGGGAAACAAAAACAACGGCCGAGTCTTCCCTGCCTCCGTGTCGTTCCCTTCCTAGGCCTCGCCGTCATCCGCCGCCCTGGTGCTCTCGGCGTGGCGTGGTCAGCGTGGTCAACGACCGACATGCATCTGAAGTGGACTGTACATGGAGAGGCTGACAGCTGGGTCCACGGCCGCACGCAAATAAATGCCTCCTTATTATGCGCAAAATAATGATTTCCTCCACCTGACATCTGGGACCCACTGAAACGGCCTCTGTATTTCGCGAAAAAAAACGTTACCGCCGCTGACAGCTCGGACCCACCAGCTATATCTTCGCACGCAAGGAAGTGCCTCCTTATTACGCAAAAAAAAATGAATACTCCCCCTGCTAGCTGGGACCCAGTATAGTGGGCCTACTAAGTTGACGGGGACTAAGGGCTTTGTCAACTTAGTCAATATGCACGATTCTAGCTCGACTGACCATACGATGTCCATCCAACGGCCGTAGTGCTTTTTCAACCTCTGGTCTTCTTGCTCCAGCCGCCCAAAGCAGCGCCGGTTGTGCCGCCTGCTCCTGCCTCCCGTGGTCGGCTGTGCTGCCGCGGAGGCCTCACCGCCCCCATACTACTCCCACCACTGGCCAGGCCATCCCTTCACTCCACTCACCCACACCCCCTGTTATTCTGCGGCAACGGCAGTGCAGCCAAACCAGTGAACCCTCGTACTCCTCTCCGCATGGACATCCACTACCGCATCTTCCACGGCTCTGCGTCATCCCCTTCCTAGGCCTCGCCGCCGTCAACCCCCGTGGTGCTGTCGGCGCGGCATGGTCAATGTGGTCAACGGTCGAATTCCATCGGAAGAATACTGTACGTGGAGAGACTGACAGCTGGGTCCACGACAGCCGCAAGGAAGTGCCTCCTTATTATGTGGAAAATAATTATTCCTCCACCTCACAGCAGGGACCCACCGGACGCCAACCAGTATAACGCAAAAAAAAACATTTGCCCCTGACTGCTGGATAGCATAAAGGGATACTTGAATAAGAGTTTTTCAATGAAAGACCTCGGTGAAGCTGCTTACATATTGGGCATTAAGATCTATAGAGATAGATCAAGACGCTTAATTGGATTTTCACAAAGCACATACCTTGACAAAGTTTTGAAGAAGTTCAAAATGGATCAAGCAAAGAAAGGATTCTTGCCTGTGTTACAAGGTGTGAAGTTAAGTAAGACTCAATGCCCGACCACTGCAGAAGATAGAGAGAAAATGAAAGATGTTCCCTATGCTTCAGCCATAGGCTCTATCATGTATGCAATGCTGTGTACCAGACCTGATGTTTGTCTAGCTATAAGCCTAGCAGGGAGGTACCAAAGTAATCCAGGAGTTGATCACTGGACAGCGGTCAAGAACATCCTGAAGTACCTGAAAAGGACTAAGGATATGTTTCTCATATATGGCAGTGACAAAGAGCTCATCGTAAATGGTTACGTTGATGCAAGCTTTGACACTGATCCGGACGATTCTAAATCGCAAACCGGATACGTGTTTACATTAAACGGTGGAGCTGTCAGTTGGTGCAGTTCTAAACAAAGCGTCGTGGCGGGATCTACATGTGAAGCGGAGTGCATAGCTGCTTCAGAAGTAGCAAACGAAGGAGTCTGGATGAAGGAGTTCATATCTGATCTAGGTGTCATACCTAGTGCATCGGGTCCAATGAAAATCTTTTGTGACAATACTGGTGCAATTGCCTTAGCAAAGGAATCCAGATTTCACAAGAGAACCAAGCACATCAAGAGATGCTTCAATTCCATCCGGGATCTAGTCCAGGTGGGAGACATAGAGATTTGCAAGATACATACGGATCTGAATGTAGCAGACCCATTGACTAAACCTCTTCCATGAGCAAAACATGATCAGCACCAAGGCTCCATGGGTGTTAGAATCATTACTGTGTAATCCAGATTATTGACTCTAGTGCAAGTGGGAGACTGAAGGAAATATGCCCTAGAGGCAATAATAAAGTTATTATTTATTTCCTTATATCATGATAAATGTTTATTATTCATGCTAGAATTGTATTAACCAGAAACATAATACTTATGTGAATACATAGACAAACTAAACGTCACTAGTATGCCTCTACTTGACTATCTCATTGATCAAAGATGGTTATGATTCCTAACCATAGACATGTGTTGTCATTTGATTAACGGGATCACATCATTAGGAGAATGATGTGATTGACATGACCCATTCCATTAGCTTAGCACCCGATCGTTTAGTATGTTGCTATTGCTTTCTTCATGACTTATACATGTTCCCGTGACTATGAGATTATGCAACTCCCGTTTGCCGGAGGAACACTTTGTGTGCTACCAAACGTCACAACGTAACTGGGTGATTATAAAGGTGCTCTACAGGTGTCTCCAAAGGTACATGTTGGGTTGGCGTATTTTGAGATTAGGATTTGTCACTCCGATTGTCGGAGAGGTATCTCTGGGCCCTCTCGGTAATGCACATCACTTAAGCCTTGCAAGCAATGCAACTAATGAGTTAGTTGCGAGATGATGTATTACGGAACGAGTAAAGAGACTTGCCGGTAACGAGATTGAACTAGGTATTAAGATACCGACGATCGAATCTCGGGCAAGTAACATACCGATGACAAAGGGAACAACATATGTTGTTATGCGGTCTGACCGATAAAGATCTTTGTAGAATATGTGGGAGCCAATATGAGCATCTAGGTTCCGCTATTGGTTATTGACCGGAGACGTGTCTCGGTCATGTCTACATTGTTCTCGAACCCGTAGGGTCCGCACGCTTAACATTATGATGACAGTTTCATTATGAGTTTATATGTTTTGATGTACCGAAGGTTGTTCGGAGTCCCAAATATGATCACGGACATGACGAGGAGTCTCTAAATGGTCGAGACATAAAGATTGATATATTGGACGACTATATTCGGACACC
>NC_057797.1:583994536-584042125 GCF_018294505.1 Triticum aestivum | reverse complement strand
AAGTAATGGGCCTTATGGGCCTTAGTGGAGAGAGAGAGGGGCGGCCAGCGTGGGCCGCGCGCCTCCTCCCCCTCTGGTCCGAATTGGACTAGGAGAGGGGGGGCGGCGCCCCCTTTCCTTCTCCCTCTCCCCCTTCCTTTCCCCCTCCTAGTAGGAGTAGGAAAGAGGGGAGTCCTATTCCTACTAGGAGGAGGACTCCTCCTCCTGGCGCGCCCTGCAAGGGCCGGCTGGCCTCCCCCCTCGCTCCTTTATATATGGGGGCAGGGGGGCACCTCTAGACACAACAATTGATCCTTGAGATCTCTTAGCTGTGTGCGGTGCCCCCCTCCACCATAATCCTCGGTAATATTGTAGCGGTGCTTAGGCGAAGCCCTGCGACGGTAGAACATCAAGATCGTCACCACGCCGTCGTGCTGACGGAACTCTTCCCCGACACTTTGCTGGATCGGAGTCTGGGGATCGTCATCGAGCTGAACGTGTGCTAGAACTCGGAGGTGCCGTAGTTTCGGTGCTTGATCGGTTGGGTCGTGAAGACGTACGACTATATCAACCGCGTTGTCATAACGCTTCCGCTTTCGGTATACGAGGGTACGTGGACAACACTCTTCCCTCTCATTGCTATGCATCACCATGATCTTGCGTGTGCGTAGGAATTTTTTTGAAATTACTATGTTCCCCATCAGACAGCTGGGTCCACGGCCTCATTAAGGAAGTGCCTCCTTATTACGTGCAAAATAATTATTCCTTCACCTGACAGCGGGGACCCACCAGACGGGCCACCAGTATTTTGCAAAAAAAATCGTTTCCCCCTGACTGATGGGACCCACCGGCCAGGCCATCGTATTTCACAAAAAAAAACGTCCCCCCCCGGTGTCAGCTCGGACCCACCGGAAGTGCCTCCTTATTACGCACAAAAAAATGAATACTCCCCCGCTAGCTGGGACCCACCTTGCTGGGAGTCTGACTTGTGGGCCTACTAAGTTGACGGGGACGAAGGGCTTTGTCAACTTAGTCAATATGAACGATTCTAGCTCCAGTGACCGTACGATGTCCATCCAACGGCCGTAGTGCTTCTTCAACCTCTGGTCTTCTTGCTCCAGCCGCCCAAAGCAGCGCCGGTCGTGCCACATGCTCCTGCCTCCCGTGGCCGGCTGTGCTGCCGTAGAGGCCTCACCGCCCCCTACTATTCCCACCGCTGGCCAGGCCCTGCAGCGACGGCAGCCTCACACCGCAGTCGAACCAGTGAACCCTCATAGTCCTCTCCGCGCGGGCTTCCACTGCCACGTCGTCCCCTCCCTAGGCCTCGCCATCGTCCACCGCCGTGGTGCTCTCCGCGCGGCGTGGTCAACGTGGTCAAGGAACGACTTCCATCGGAAGAGTACTATACGTGGAGAGGCTGACAGCTGGGTCCACGACCACAGCCCAGTTTTTTTTGTGATTTGCCAAGTAAGTCACTTTGTGAGGCCTGTTGGGCTGCAAATCTTCAAGACGAGGAGATCTTTCATTCGGCTGGCCGAGAAAATGGCCCATCAGTAATGGGAAATGGGTTGTACATTTTTTAAAACACATAAACCGGCAATTAGTTTCAAATATCTTTTTTTTGATTTCAAGATTTTAAATTACATTAATTTTTATGCGTGGAGAATTTGTTGGATTTTATATTGATATACATTTATTTTTAAAATCAGTTTGAATGTGAGTCGAAATTTTGGGATTAAAAACAGTTTGGACTGCACCGAAATATGCAAAATTTCGTATAATTTTTTAACCATTGCCACAATATGGGATGTAATGCTAACAAAAAGAATATGGGCTCCAAAAAACCATAAGAATTAGCGAATGGGCTGTAAATTATTAGAAATAATGGCAGATGGGTTGTATGCTGTTTTCCACAGATTTGAGGCTTTCCTAAAAAAAGGTTGACGCACAAGCACTGACTGTTGGATGTCCATCCAACGACCGTCGTGCTTCTTCAATCTCTGCTCTTCCTGCTCCAGCCGCTCAAACAAGCGCCGGTGGGACTGTCTGCTCCCTCCTCCTCGCGGTCGGCTGTGATGCCGCGCAGGCCTCACCGCCCAACCGTACTCCCATCGCTGGCCTAGCCATCCCTCTACTCACCCACACCTGCTATTATTCTCTGGCGATGGCAGACGAACCAGTAAACCCTCGTACAGTCGTACTCCCCTCCGCGTGGGAAACAACTGCCGAGTCTTCCCTGCCTCCGTGTCGTCCCCTTCCTAGGCCTCGCCGTCGTCCACTGCCCTGGTGCTCTCGGCGCGGCGTGGTCAACGTGGTCAAGGAACGACTTCCATCAGACGTGGACTGTACATGGAGAGGCTGACAGCTGGGTCCACGGCCGCAGCAAGGAAGTGCCTCCTTATTATGCGGAAAATAATGATTCCTCCAGCTGACAGCTGGGACCCACCGGACGGGCCACTGTATTTCGCAAAAAAACGTTTCCCCCTGACTGCTGGTGTAACGCCCCGAGACCGATGTGCCAGGTGTCTTCCAGTTATTCGTTGTTGTTGCCTTGTCTTTACTTGCGTGTCATGCATCTCATATCATGTTATCATGTGCATTTCATTTGCATACATGTTCGTTTCATGCATCCGAGCATTTTTCCCGTTGTTCGTTTTGCAATCCGGCGCTCCTATGTCCTCCGGTGTCCTTTTCTACCTCTTTTCGTGTGCGGGTGTTAAACATTTTCGGATTGGACCGAGACTTGTCATGCGGCCTTGGTTTTCTACCGGTAGACCGCTTGTCAAGTTTCCTGCCATTTGGACTTCGTTTGGTACTCCAACGGCTAACCAAGGGACCGAAAAGGCCTCGTGTGTGTTGCAGCCCAACACCCCTCCAAAGTGGCCAAAACCCACCTAAACCACCTCCATCCTCTCGGTCGTTCGATCACGATCGCGTGGCCGAAAACCGCACCTCATTTGGACTCTCCTAGCTCCCTCTACCTATAAATAGGTGTCTCCCTCCGAAATTCTTGCGTAAACAAACCCTAGATCCAACTCCCTCCGCGCCGCCGGACGTTTCTTCCCGCGCTGGACATGTCCGCTCGCCAACGCCACCTCACCGCGCCCAATCCTGCCTCGCCACATCAGCCGAGCCGCCTCCCGCACCCAATCCTTCGCCGCCACGTGGCGCCACCATGCAGTCCCCGCCGCCGCGGCCCGGAGAGCCCGGATCGGGCCCTCCCGGCCCATCTCCCTGCGCCGCCGCCTGGCCCGTGCGCCGCCCCCTCGCGTGTCCGAGCACTCCGCTAGAGCCGGTCATAGCCGGAGTGCTCCGTCACCGGAGCTTCGCCGCCGCGCCTCCCGCTCTTCTCGCCGGAGCTCCGCCCCGCGCCGCCATCTTCTTCGCCGCCGCATGCGCCATCTTCGCCGTACCCGCACCGTAGCCACGCCTCTCGCCGGCGCGCCGCTCGCCGTCGCCGGACCACCGTGCCCCGCCGCCTCGGTTGCCGCGCGTCGCTGTTTCGGCATCTGGCGTCCTCGCCGCCGTCAGCCGCTGCCCTGTCCCAAATCCACCCCAGGTGGATGAGACCCACCGGGTTCCCCATCCAAACTTGTGGCCGCTTCCCGGTTCCCTCCGTCCCGGTTATCTCAATCCCGAGTTGACTTTTCCGGAGGGTAATTTTCCACTAAGTCCCAGATCCATGTTTTTTTTTGCAATCTTCATCATGCCATAACTTTGCATTCGTGGCTCCGATTCACGCGTGTAGCATATCAAAATGTTCGTCTCGACGAGTACATCATTTCATCGCATTGCATCATTTTCATTTGAGATCATCTTGATGCCCAAAATGCTATTGGAAGAGGGCTATGTGATGATTATGTCAGATCTATTTTAGCAAATGCACTTTTGTCATTTTTGCCATGATTAATGTGTGCATGCTATGATCCTGAGCTCTACATGTGTTTTGTAGAATGCCATGTTATCTTTACAGGGGTGTATGCCATGTATTTTTGTGATCTTTGTGGTGAATAGCACAAGCATGCAAAGTAGCTTACTCAATGATGTTGATTTCAGGGACTTAGAGTTTCACTAAGTCCTTGCCCTGTCATTATTTTTATGCCATATGTTCATGTTGTTTCCTAGTGATCCGTGCCTCTTTTGAGCATGATCAGTAAGAATGTTTTGTAGATAATGTTGTGCTCTATCTATCCATGTCTTTGTTTTCAATTATGGAGCACCCTAGCTTGAGTCAATCGAGCTCTACTTTTGCTATAAAATGTTCCTGGCAGATTGTTAACATATTTAGCAAATTTGCCGAGCTTATTATTGTTGATCCATGCATGCTATGTTGTTGTTCTTGCCATGTTTAGCTTCTACGCCATGTCTATTTGCTGGGTGTATGCTTATTTTGTCTTGTAATGCCTCGTAGTGAGTGCATCGAGCTCGTAAATATGCCTACTTGTTAACTGTTTTGCCATGCTCCAGTTTTTCACTGAGTCTGAATCTGTTTATGTTTTTGCTATGTTCACATGCTTGCAGTTGTATTTTCTGATCCCTTTTGGCTCATGGTCACAAAGGGACTTTTGTTATATGCTTAGAGTAGCTTCATGACATGCCTTGCTTTGCCATGATATGTTCCTGTAGCATGTAGTTATCACGCTCTAAACTTTGCTTCCTGTTGATAAATTCCTGACATGCTGTTAATTTCACTAAGTCTGAAACCTGTAATCTTTTGCACTTTTGCCATGCTTGTTTGAGCTTGGTATTGAGTGAATTAGCCGTAGCTTAGTGTTCATCTTTTGTCAAGCTTCATGAGTGGATCCCTGCCATGTATTTTGTTGCAATGTTTGAGTGATGTAGCATATTCATCTTGATGCATTTAGTTGGTCACTTGCTGATTATCGCAGACCGGTGCCATATTTGTTTTGCTTGCCATTTCCAAACCGTGCATCCGATTCCGGTGATCTTTATATCGATTTCGACCGAAATCAACTCACCTTTCAAGTGGCCCTCTTGGATTTCCAAGTTGAGGCCAGGTTCAATCATTCCTTTCCAAATCATGCATATGCATCACATACCGCATCTCGCATATCATGCCATGTTCATGTGTTGGTTGTTTACTATGTTGTGTGCTTCTTCCCGGTGTTGCTTCTTCGGGTTCGTTCCGATAACGTCACGTTTGTGAGGACCCGTTCGACTACGTCCGTTTCTCTTCTTCATGGACTCATTCTTCTTTCTTGCGGGATTTCAGGCACGATGACCATACCCTCGAAATCACTTCTATCTTTGCTTGCTAGTTGCTCGCTCTTTTGCTATGCCTATGCTGAAATACCTACCACTTGCTTATCATGCCTCCCATATTGTTAAACCAAGCCTCTAACCCACCTTGTCCTAGCAAACCGTTGTTTGGCTATGTTACCACTTTGCTCAGCCCCTCTTATAGCGTTCTTAATTGCAGGTGAAGATTGGAGTTTGTTCCTTGTTGGAACATGTATATTTTGTTGGGATATCACAATATCTATTATTTAATTAATGCATCTATATACTTGGTAAAGGGTGGAAGGCTCGGCCTTATGCCTGGTGTTTTGTTCCACTCTTGCCGCCCTAGTTTCCGTCATATCGGTGTTATGTTCCCGGATTTTGCGTTCCTTACACGGTTGGGTTATAATGGGAACCCCTTGACAGTTCGCCTTGGACAAAACTCCTCCAGCAAGGCCCAACCTAGGTTTTACCATTTGCACTAACAACCTACCACTTTCCTTTTGGTTCTGTAGACTCAAGGGTCATCTTTATTTTAACCCCCCAGGCCAGTGCTTCTCAAAGTGTTGGTCCAAACTGAGCTGCCTGCGGGGCCACCTCGGGGAAACTTGAGGGTTGGTTTTACTCGTAGCTAGTCTCATCTGAGTGTGCCCTGAGAACAAGATATGTGTAGCTCCTATCAGGATTTGTCGGCACATTCGGGCGGCTTTGCTGGACTTGTTTTACCATTGTCGAGGATGTTTTGTAACCGGGATGCCGAGTCTGATGGGACTATCTTGGGAGAAGGAATATCCTTCGTTGACCGTGAGAGCTTGTGATGGGCTAAGTTGGGACACCCCTGCAGGGATTTGAACTTTCGAAAGCCGTGCCCGCGGTTATGGGCAGATGGGAATTTGTTAATGTCTGCTTGTAGAAAACCTGAAGTTGATCTTAATTAAAATGCATCAACCACGTGTGTAACCGTGATGGTCTCTTCTCGGCGGAGTCCCGGAACTGAACATGGTGTTGGAGTAATGCTTGACGTAGGTTGTTCTAGGATCACTTCTTCATCATAGTTGTTCGACTGTGCTTTTTGCCTTCTCTTCTCGCTCTCATTTGCGTATGTTAGCCACCCAAGTATGCTATTCGCTTGCTGCAGCTCCACCTCATACCTTTTACCCTACCTATAAGCTTAAATAGTCTTGATCACGAGGGTGTGAGATTGCTGAGTCCCCGTAACTCACAGACTAGCATGCAGGTGTCGTTGAACCGTGCAGATGACGCAACCAAGCTCAAGGAGGAGCTCTATGAAGATCGTGTTCTTTATGTTGTTCCGTTTTCCAGTTGATCAGTAGTGGAGCCCAGTTGGGACGACCGGGGGATCTGTGTAGCATTTGGGGTAGTCTTCTTTTATTTTGGTTCCGTAGTCGGACCTTGATTGTATCTGGATGATGTAATGCTTTATTCATGTATTGTGTGAAGTGGCGATTGTAAGCCAACTATGTATCTCTTTCCCTTATGTATTACATGGGTTGTGTGAAGATTACCTCATTTGTGACATTGCTTTCAATGCGGTTATGCCTCTAAGTCGTGCTTCGACACGTGGGAGATATAGCCGCATCGAGGGCATTACAAGTTGGTAATCAAAGCCTTCCCGACCTTAGGAGCCCCCTGCTTGATCGAATCGCTGGCGTTGTTGAGTCTAGAAAAAAAATTGAGTCATTTAGGATTATATATATCAGAGAGTAGGATTCTTTTTACTCCTCAGTCCCTTCGTCGCTCTGGTGAGGCATCCTGGCGTAGAGTTTTGACTCTTCTCTTCTCAAATTTCACTCAAAAAATTTAGGATCACGCGGGTATCTTGGAATCGTTCCGATGGTTTTGTGACGAGAACATTGTTCTTGGTGCCTCCTGACATTTAGGGGTTGTGGAAGTGTCCCGGGGAGTTGAGCTCCGAGGTGTTGTCGTCACAATTTTATCGTTGCAGTTCTGGAATACCTGAGCTCGCCGACATCGAAAATCTCTTTTATGCAGTTGTTGGTGAGATAACCTCGACGCCACCCAGTATTGGGGCGGGAGTTCGGGAGTATTGCCATAACTCGTATAACGAATATTTTTTTTCGAAGGTTGAGGTAAATGATTTCCAAAGGTTTCTTGGTTACGTGTTGAAGGATGGATACAGCTGGATGTAGGATTTGTTAGTTTTGGGTGAGATATTATGCTTCCCCTGTATCCCCAACTCCTGATTGCATAACCGGAAAGTTTCGGGAGTTTATAAGTGGGAATTCAAGTAGCTCTTAGGATATCTTTCTGACAGATGTATGATATGAAATTGGGGTTCGACGTCTAGTGGTCCGCCTATTCATGGTCGGTTTTACAGTGGTCTCGTTGTGTCTTAAAAAGTCCTTGGCTTTGCCGACTCGGGGACGCTTCGTATGTCATGTGCACTGCCTTTACATGATGGTGTTGTACGATCGAGCCCGTGTAGGCCCCACCACAAAAACTTCGGACGGAATCTCTATCATATGTTTGTTCTGGCTTATTCTACAAGCCAATCCTTTGTTTTGTTTTGAGTTGTGGTATTCGAGTTGCTTCAAAGTCAAATGTGGATTCCATACCTTTCCTAAACGGTGTTATCATACTCCGAAGCGAATACAAATCCTTCATGATAATCGAGATTGTCATGTCAATCCTTTTTACCGGTGTGTTTATCTTCAAGTGGATCCGATCATTTCAACATCTGTAAGTTCCAATCTCAGTTTTTTTCCTCAATGGTGTTTGGTTCATTCGTCCCAAGTTGTCTTTGTTTTCCCGCCCTCCCACCCTTTTTTCTTCAATGACTCATATATCTTAATCAAGTATCCATTTTATTCATGTGAAGTCTCTCCATTCTTTTCTTCCAATATTCTATCCGGTGATTCTCAGGAAGATTCTAACGGAGCTTCTAGTTCATCATTCTTCATTTCTTTTATCTTCTCTGGTGGATCTAATTCAAGCTTTGTTGATCATATCCTTTCCTCGTTCCAAATGTCTTCTCTTGTCGTTGCACCTCATATTCATTCATTTCTCGCTATTCAATTTTTCCGGAGTGCTGTAAATATCTCGAAGATTCGTGTTTCCACTATGCTTTCATTCAAGCTCTTTCGAGGATGTTATCTCATTCAAGCCATCTAATTCAACCGGTGCAATCTCTCTTTTCAAGCAATCTCTTCAACGGTGTATCTTTTGAGTGGGCCCTAACCCACATGTCTTTTCCCAGGATCTTACCTGACTCTTCTAATCTTTCCCGGAGTTACTCCCAAATTCTTTTCAAAGTTTGACGTAAGAATGATTCATCATCAGTCATATGTATTTCTCCAAGATCTTTCAAATTCTTTTCGTCATTGGCTCAACCTTTCCATTCTTCATTCCGGTGTGCCCAATAATTCTTGGTGGTGTTTCTCATCGTCACTCTCAACATTTGAAGACCAAAGAAGAGCTTTACCTCCATATCTTATCCGTTCTCTCAGAGATTCGTGGTTCTAGTTTGATGCCATCCTCTCATAGTTGTTTTTTTGGATTATGAGAATTCTTTTCACCCATCCGAAGCTATTCAAGAGACTTCTTAGTTTGATTATCCGGAGTCCATCAATTCAGGTTTATTTCATTCTCAGCTTTCAGCTCTCTTTCTCTAAATTTTACCGATGCATCGTTCAAGTGATCTCTAATCAGTCATGATCCCTTCGTTCTCATGTATCTAGAGTGTCTCAAGTATCTTCGTTCATTTCACAATTCTTACCCGGTGATTTATCCCTTTACTTCGTTCATTTCCAATTCTTACGGTGGCTCGTTCAAGATCTCTTTTTCTTCGTGTTTCATATCAATGCATTCGTGCTGTCAATTTCTACCGGTGGTTCATTGAAGACCTTCCCAAGTTGGCGCCATGTCTATCTTCATCCTTTCTATGAGAATAAGTAGTATGCCAAATCCATTGTTTGTCATCAATCTAAATTGGTGAAGGATGAGCATAACATCATTATTATTCTTGATTCACCCAAAGGATTGATTCTTTATTCCGGAGGCTCATCAAATTCTTGATTTTCTTTTGTTTATCTTTCCTTTCTCGAAGTTCCAAGCTCTCTCAAATATCTCATCGCGAAGCTCCTTCTAAATCATCGCAAGGTTTCACCTTGTGTTTTCAACTTCTCTTTCCTTTTGTTTGATCATCCTTTTGTTACCGGAGTTCTTCATCAAGGTTCTACATGATGGTTCATCAAGGATTTAATTCCTTCTCGAAGTGTTCATCAACATTCTTTTCAGAGGAGCTCAAGTTTCTTCATCTTGCAATCCGGAGTGCAATTCTCCCTTCCGTATCATTGGAGGTGGTATTATGTCATTCTTGATAATTTTAGTTCATGTTTCATGATTCACGTGTTGTTAAGAATGATATATATTAAATCCATCTATCTCGTCGTCATTGGAGTATCTTGGGTTAAAAATTTCACCTAAAGCCTTCCCTAAGGATTGTTGCTATTTATGGTACTTATAAATGACCCAAGTTCTACATTTATCCTCCCGGTGGTATAAGTTTCTCGTTTCCTTGTTGATATAAATTCAAATCCATTGTTTTCCGTTAGTGGTAGAATTTTCACCTCATAGTTTTGAGATGTTCTCTATAAGCCCACTACAAGCTTATCCTTTTCGTTGTTGTTTTTCCAACAACTCCGTTCGACCCTTCTCCTAAAGATGCCTTTTCAAGCTCTTTTGTGGCAGAAGTTGGCATTTTCTTCTCCATTCTCCTATCTCAATTATCTATCTTCTATTTTTTTTGTTCCGGAGGAATTATGATGTTGCTCTCTTCTACCCATCTTCTTGTTTTGTCAGGATAGTGTTCTTTTCTTTGCTTATCCATTCAACCGGAGTGTCGTATTTTTTTTCTTTCGAGCTCTCTCATCTTATCAAATTTTGCATCCCTTCTCAACCGGAGTGCTGTCCAAATTATATCATTCTTATTCCTTCTCTATCTCGTTTTAACCGGAGTGTTGTGTCCTCTGCTCAAGTTCTTTCATTTTATCAAGCCTTGCATATCTTTCCAACCGGAGTGTTGTTCGAATTTGTTCTTTCTTGTTCCTTTTCCTAACGGAGTGCTTTCAACTTCGCTCTTTCTCGTTGCGTTCTTTTCTCGAAATGGCTTAACATTGTCAATGTTCTTTGGTTTCACTCGTTTGTCAAAGGAGCAACTTAGTTTTACCTCTTCTCTTTCCTCTTCCTTTTTCCCTCCGGTGCCATTCTAGATCTCGGGACGAGATCCTCTCGTAGTGGTGGAGTGTTGTAACGCCCCGAGACCGATGTGCCAGGTGTCTTCCAGTTATTCGCTGTTGTTGCCTTGTCTTTTCTTGCGTGTCATGCATCTCATATCATGTCATCATGTGCATTTCATTTGCATACATGTTCGTTTCATACATCCGAGCATTTTTCCCGTTGTCCGTTTTGCAATATGGCGCTCCTATGTCCTCCGGTGTCCCTTTCTACCTCTTTTCGTGTGCGGGTGTTAAACGTTTTCGGATTGGACCAAGACTTGTCATGCGGCCTTGATTTACTACCGGTAGACCACCTGTCAAGTTCCGTGCCATTTGGACTTCGTTTGGTACTCCAACGGCTAACCGAGGGACCGAAAAGGCCTCGTGTGTGTTGCAGCCCAACACCCCTCCAAAGTGGCCCAAAACCCATCTAAACCCCCTCCATCCTCTCGGTCGTTCGATCACGATCACGTGGCCGAAAACCGCACCTCATTTGGACTCTCCTAGCTCCCTCTGCCTATAAATAGGTGTCTCCCTCCGAAATTCTCGCGCAGACAAACCCTAGATCCAACTCCCTCCGGGCCGCCGGACGTTTCTTCCCTCGCCGGACATGTTCGCTCACCACCGCTACCTCACCGCGCCCAATCCCGCCTCGCCACATCAGCCGAGCCGCCTCCCGTGCCCAATCCTTCACCGCCACGTGGCGCCACCGCGCAGTCCCCGCCGCCGCGGCCCGGAGAGCCCGGATCGGGCCCTCCCGGCCCATCTCCTCACGCCGCCGCCTAGATCCCGCGCCGCCGCCTGGCCCGTGCGCCGCCCCCTTGCGCGTCCGAGCGCCTCGCCGGAGTGCTCCGTCACTGGAGCTTCGCCGCCGCGCCTCCCGCTCTTCTCGCCGGAGTTCCGCCCCGCGCCGCCATCTTCTTCGCCGCCGCATGCGCCATCTTCACCGTCCCCGCGCCGTAGCCGCGCCTCTCGCCGGCGCGCCGCTCACCGTCGCCGGACCACCGCGCCCCGCCGCCTCGGCCTCCGGCTTCCTCGCTGCTGTCAGCCGCCGCCCTGTCCCAGATCCACCCCGGGTGGATGAGATCCACCGGATTCCCATCCAAACATGCGGCCGCTTCCCGGTTCCCTCCGTCCCGGTTATCTCCGTCCCGAGTTGACATTCCGGAGGGTAATTTTCCACCCAGATCCATGTTTTTTTGCAATCTTCATCATGCCATAACTTTGCATTCGTGGCTCCGATTCGCGCGTGTAGCATATCAAAATGTTCGTCTCGACGAGTACATCATTTCATCGCATTGCATCATTTTCATTTGAGATCATATTGATGCCCAAAATGATATTGGAAGAGGGATATGTGATGATTATGTCAGATCTGTTTTAGCAAATGCACTTTTGTCATTTTTGCCATGATTAATGTGTGCATGCTATGATCCTGAGCTCTACATGTGTTTTGTAGAATGCCATGTTATCTTTACAGGGGTGTATGCCATGTATTTTTGTGATCTTTGTGGTGACTAGAACAAGCATGCAAAGTAGCTTACTCAATGATGCTGATTTCAAGGACTTAGAATTTCACTAAGTCCTTGCCCTGTCATTATTTTTATGCCATATGTTCATGTTGTTTCCTAGTGATCCGTGCCTCTTTTGAGCATGATCAGTAAGAATGTTTTATAGATAATGTTGTGCTCTATCTATCCATGTCTTTGTTTTAAATTATGGAGCAACCTAGCTTGAGTCAATCGAGCTCTACTTTTGCTATAAAATGTTCCTGGCAGATTGTTAACATGTTTAGCAATTTTGCCGAGCTTATTGTTGTTGATCCGTGCATGCTATGTTGTTGTTCTTGCCATGTTTAGCTTCTATGCCATGTCTATTTGCTGGGTGTATGCTTAGTTTGTCATGCAATGCCTCATAGTGAGTGCATCGAGCTCGTAAACATGCCTACTTGTTAACTGTTTTGCCATGCTCCAGTTTTTCACTAAGTCTGAATCTGTTTATGTTTTTGCTATGTTCACATGCTTGCAGTTGTATTTTCTGATCCCTTTTGGCTCATGGTCACCAAGGGACTTTTTTTTACATGCTTAGAGTAGCTTCATGACATGCCTTGCTTTGCCATGATATGTTCCTGTAGCATGTAGTTATCACGCTCTAAACTTTGCTTCTTGTTGATAAATTCCTGACATGCTGTTAATTTCACTAAGTCTGAAACCTGTAATCTTTTGCACTTTTGCCATGCTTGTTTGAGCTTGCTATTGAGTGGATTAGCCGTAGCTCAGTGTTCATCTTTTGCCAAGCTTCATGAGTGGATCCCTGCCATGTATTTTGTTGCCATGTTTGAGTGTTATAGCATATTCATCTTGATGCATTTAGTTGGTCACTTGCTGATTATCGCAGACCGGTGCCATATTTGTTTTACTTGCCATTTCCAAAGCGTGCATCAGATTCCGGTGATCTTTATATCGATTTCGACCGAAATCAACTCAAATTTCAAGTGGCACTCTTGGATTTCCAAGTTGAGGCCAGGTTAAATCATTCCCTTCCAAATCATGCATATGCATCACATACCACATCCCACATATCATGCCATGTTCATGTGTTGGTTGTTTACTATGTTGTGTGCTTCTTTCCGGTGTTGCTTCTTTAGGTTGGTTCCGATAACGTCGCATTTGTGAGGACCCATTCGGCTACGTCCGTTTGTCTTCTTCATGGACTCATTCTTCTTCCTTGCGGGATTTCAGGCAAGATGACCATACCCTCGAAATCACTTCTATCTTTGCTTGCTAGTTGCTCGCTCTTTTGCTATGCCTATGCTGCGATACCTACCACTTGCTTATCATGCCTCCCATATTGTTAAACCAAGCCTCTAACCCACCTTGTCCTAGCAAACTGTTGTTTGGCTATGTTACCGCTTTGCTCAGCCCCTCTTATAGCGTTGTTAGTTGCAGGTGAAGATTGGAGTTTGTTCCTTGTTGGAACATGGATATTTTGTTGGGATATCACAATATCTCTTATTTAATTAATGCATCTATATACTTGGTAAAGGGTGGAAGGCTCAGCCTTATGCCTGGTGTTTTGTTCCACTCTTGCCGCCCTAGTTTCCGTCATATCGGTGTTATGTTCCCGGATTTTGTGTTCCTTACACGGTTGGGTTATAATGGGAACCCCTTGATAGTTCACTGTGAATAAAACTCCTCCAGCAAGGCCCAACCTTGGTTTTACCATTTACACTAACAACCTACCACCTTCCCTTGGGTTCTGCAGACTCAAGGGTCATCTTTATTTTAACCCCCCCCCCCCCCGGGCCAGTGCTTCTCTAAGTGTTGGTCCGAACTGAGCTGCCTGCGGGGCCACCTCGGGGAAACTTGAGGGTTGGTTTTACTCGTAGCTAGTCTCATCTGAGTGTGCCCTGAGAACAAGATATGTGCAGCTCCTATCGGGATTTGTCGGCACATTTGGGCGGCTTTGCTAGACTTGTTTTACCATTGTCGAGGATGTCTTGTAACCGGGATGCCGAGTCTGATCGGATTGTCTTGGGAGAAGGAATATCCTTCGTTGACCGTGAGAGCTTGTGATGGGCTAAGTTGGGACACCCCTGCAGGGATTTGAACTTTCGAAAGTCGTGCCCGTGGTTATGGGTTGATGGGAATTTGTTAATGTCCTGTTGTAAAAACCTGAAGTTGATCTTAATTAAAATGCATCAACCGCGTGTGTAACCGTGATGGTTTCTTCTCGGCGGAGTCCGGGAAGTGAACACGGTGTTGGAGTAATGCTTGACGTAGGTTGTTCTAGGATCACTTCTTGATCATAGTTGTTCAACCGTGCTTTTTCCTTCTCTTCTCGCTCTCATTTGCATATGTTAGCCACCCAAATATGCTAGTCGCTTGCTGCAGCTCCACCTCATACCTTTTACCCTACCTATAAGCTTAAATTGTCTTGATCACGAGGGTGTGAGATTGTTGAATCCCCGTGACTCACAGATACTTCCAAAACCAGCTTGCAGGTGCCGTTGAACCGTGCAGATGACGCAACTAAGCTCAAGGAGGAGCTCTATGAAGATCGTGTTCTTTATGTTGTTCTGTTTTCCAGTTGATCAGTAGTGGAGCCCAGTTGGGATGATCGGGGGATCTGTGTAGCATTTGGGGTAGTCTTCTTTTATTTTGGTTTCGTAGTCGGACCTTGATTGTATCTGGATGATGTAATGCTTTATTCATGTATTGTGTGAAGTGGCGATTGTAAGCCAACTATGTATCTCTTTCCCTTATGTATTACATGGGTTGTGTGAAGATTACCTCATTTGCGACATTGCTTTCAATGCGGTTATGCCTCTAAGTCATGCTTCCACACGTGGGAGATATAGCCGCATCGAGGGCATTACAGCTGGGACCCACCAGCTACATCTTCGCACGCAAGGAAGTGCATCCGGGCAAAAAAAAATGATTCGCCCCCTGACTGCTAGGACCCACCAGCTACATCTTCATAGGCAAGGAAGTGTCTGACAGTCGGGACCCACCTGGTCGAAGCGTACGTAGCGTTGTCATTCTGGTCGCGAACGTGTACGTACATACTGGTCGATGTAGAGGCGCGCACGTGTCGTAGTAGAGGCGCGCACGTGTCGTAGTAGAGACGCGCACGTAGCATGTACACGTACGTACAGCGGCCAGGGTGCAAGAAAGAAAATACGGCCACGTATGTGTACATACGGGCGGGGTCTCGAACGCCTACTCGTGCATACGTACGGCCAGGGCTCGTGTACATGGCTGGGTCGGAACGGAGAAACAGCGTCATCGTCGTGTTCATGGGGAGGCAACGGAACGCGTCGTGTTCATGGGGAGGCAACGGAATGCATCGTGTTCATCGGGAGGCAACGGAACATGTGGGAGCCAACCGGCTGGGTCGGAACGGAATGCGTGGTCGTGTTCATCGGGAGGGCTTGGACGGAACAGGCGATGGAAACGAGGCCTGGCGTACCGCACAACGGAGGAAACGAACCTCCTACGTTCGGAACGGGGTCCTGTTGATCGGGAGGGGTCTGGCATACCACAAAACGGAGGAAACGGACCTCCTACGGTCGAAACGAGGGTCCTGTTCATCGGGAGGGGTGTTGCGTACCGCAAAACGTAGAAAACGGACTTGTGTTGGAGCGCTACGGTCGAAACGGGGATCCTGTTCATCGGGAGGGGTGTGGCGTACCACAAAACGGGACTCCACGGGATACTGTTCATCTCCACCGTCCACCCCCTCCAGCCTCCACGAGCTACTGTTCATGCACCGTCGACCTCCTCCAGCCTCCACCTGCGATTGTTCATCAACGGGCTCCTGTTCATCCAGCCTTCACCGCACGCTACTCCACGGGCTACTATTCAACCATCCCTCTCCACGGGCTCCTGTTCAACCACCCCTCCACGGGGTACTGTTCATCCTGCCCTCCATCGTCTACTGTTCATCCTGCCCTCCATGGGGTGGTCCTGTTCATCCAGCCCTCCACGGGGTCCTGTTCATCCAGCCCCAACCGGCTCGATCGATCGGGGTCCTGTTCATCCAGAGGCAACACCACGGGGTCCTGTTCATCCACCCCCACCGAGAACTATTGATCCAACCCCCCCCTGCAACGCTCACTGTTCATCTAGAGGCAGCAACGATAGGCTTCAGTTAGCAGCATTAGCGAAGGAATCGCTCGATCGGGTTCAGTTAACAGCCATCGATCGATCGCTCGGGTTCAGTAACGCGTAGCCTGTAGTGCAATCGCTCGGGTTCAGTTAGAGCCCAACACCTCGCTCGGGTTCAGTTAGAGCCAACGCCTTGCACACACGCGCGTACGTGTATGAGAGAAGCATGCATCGCTCGGCCCCCGACCTCCCACCATAACCGGGAACTCCCCAAAATTTTCCTCACCCTCGCTTCTACCACGGTTTTTTCCGTCATGGACGGCCCAAAGAATGTCATGCAGCTGCGTCTCCGGCCCGCCCAGGACGAAAAGCCCATTTTCTGTCATGATTTTTTGTCATAGAAGTAGGAGCCCACCACATCTATGATGATACCGGGTTTTGTCATGATTATCGTCATAGAAGTGTCATATGTATGACTGAAAAAAATTCGTTCGGCCCAAAATGTCACGAATGTGTCTTTTTTTGTAGTGTTATCCGCTAAGTACCTGGGGCAGTTCCGCTTCCAGTGACCGTTTCCCTTGCAATAAAAGCACTCAGTCTCAGGTTTGGGTCCATTCTTTGGATTCTTCCCGGCAACTTGCTTACCAGGCGCGGCAACTCCCTTGTCGTCCTTCTTGAAGTTCTTTTTACCCTTGCCTTTCTTGAACTTAGTGGTTTTATTCACCATCAACACTTGATGTTCCTTTTTGATTTCCACCTCCGCTGATTTCAGCATTGAATATACCTCAGGAATGGTCTTTTCCATCCCCTGCATATTGAAGTTCATCACAAAGCTCTTGTAGCTAGGTGGGAGCGACTGAAGGATTCTATCAACGACCGCATCATCCGGGAGATTAACTCCCAACTGAGACAAGCGGTTGTGCAACCCAGACATTTTGAGTATGTGCTCGCTGACGGAACTATTCTTCTCCATCTTACAACTATAGAACTTGTCAGAGACTTCATATCTCTCGACCCGGGCATGAGCTTGGAAAACCATTTTTAGCTCTTGGAACATCTCATATGCTCTGTGTTGCTCAAAACGCTTTTGGAGCCCTGGTTCTAAGCTGTAAAGCATGCCGCACTAAACCAGGGAGTAATCATCACTACACGTCTGCCAGGCGTTCATAACGTCTTGATCTGCTGGGAAAACAGGTGCTTCACCTAGCGGTGCATCAAGGACATATGCTTTCTTGGCAGCTATGAGGATAATCCTCAGGTTACGGACCTAGTCCGTGTAGTTGCTGCCATCATCTTTCAACTTGGTTTTCTATAGGAACACGTTGAAGTTGAGGGCAACATTAGCGTGGGCCATTTGATCTACAAGACATATTGCAAAGATTTTTAGACTTTGTTCATGATAATTAAGTTCATCTAATCAAATTATTTAATGAACTCCCACTCAGATAGACATCCCTCTAGTCATCTAAGTGATACATGATCCGAGTCAACTAGGCCGTGTCCGATCATCACGTGAGACGGACTAGTCATCATCAGTGAACATCTTCATGTTGATGGTATCTTCTATACGACTCATGTTCGACCTTTCAGTCTTCCATGTTCCGAGGCCATGTCTGTACATGCTAGGCTCGTCAAGTCAACCTAAGTGTATTGCATGTGTAAATCTGGCTTACACCCATTGTATGCGAACGTTAGAACCTATCACACCCGATCATCACCTGGTGCTTCGGAACAACGGACCTTAGCAACGGTGCACAGTTAGGGGGAACACTTTCTTGAAATTATTGCGAGGGATCATCTTATTTATGCTACCGTCGTTCTAAGCAAATAAGATGTAAAACATGATAAACATCACATGCAATCAAATAGTGACATGATATGGCCAATATCATTTTGCTCCTTTTGATCTCCATCTTCGGGGCACCATGATCATCATTGTCACCGGCATGACACCATGACCTCCATCATCATGATCTCCATCATCGTGTCTTCATGAAGTTGTCTCGCCAACTATTACTTCTACTACTATGGCTAATGGTTAGCAATAAAGTAAAGTAATTACATGACGTTTATGTTGACACGCAGGTCATAAATAAATTAAGAGAATTTCTATGGCTCCTACCGGTTGTCATACTCATCGACATGCAAGTTGTGATTCCTATTACAAGAACATGATCAATCTCATACATCACATACATCATTCATCACATCCTTTTGGTCATATCACATCACACGGCATATGCTGCAAAAACAAGTTAGACGTCCTCTAATTGTTGTTGCAAGTTTTTATGTGGCTGCTATAGGTTTCCAGCAAGAACGTTTCTTACCTACGCCAAAACCACAACGTGATATGCCAATTTCTATTTACCCTTCATAAGGACCCTTTTCATCGAATCCGATCCGAGTAAAGTGGGAGAGACAGACACCCGCTAGCCACCTTATGCAACTAGTGCATGTCAGTCGGTGGAACCATTCTCATGTAAGCGTACGTGTAAGGTCGGTCTGGGCCGCTTCATCCCATGATGCCGCTGAATCAAGATAAGACTAGTAACGGCAAGTAAATTGACAAAATCGACGCCCACAACAACTTGTGTTCTACTTGTGCATAGAAACTATGCGTAGACCTAGCTCATGATGCCACTATTGGGGATCGTTTCAGAAATTAAAAAATTTCTACACATCACCAAGATCAATCTATGGAGTAACTAGCAACGAGAGAGGGGAGTGCATCTTCATACCCTTGAAGATCGCGAGTCGGAAGCGTTGCAAGAACGCGGTTGGAGGAGTCGTACACATAGCAATTCAGATCACGGCCAAATCCTATCTAAGCACCGAACAACGGTGCCTCCGGGTTCAACACACGTGAAGCCCGGTGACGTCTCCCGCACCTTGATCTAGCAAGGAGGAGGGAGAGGTTGAGGAAGAAGGCTCCAACAGCAGCACGACGGCGTGGTGGTGATGGAGTGGCAGTTCTCCGGCAGGGCTTCGCCAAGCTCACGCGGAGGAGGAGAGGTGTTGGGGAGGGGAGGGGCTGCACCTTGGATGTGGTGTTGCAGCCCTCCCCTCGCCCCTCTATTTATAGGGAGAAGGGGGAAGGGGGCCGGCCCCTCTAGATGAGATCTAGAGGGGGGGCGGCGGCCAAGGGGGAGGGGGCGCCCCCCTTTAGGGTTTCCCCCAAACCCTAGGCGCATGGGCCCTAGGGGGGGATGGCGCCCAGCCCACTAGGGGATGGTTCCCTTCCACCTACAGCCCATAAGGCCCTCCGGGGTAGGTGGACCCCCGGAACCCCTCCGGTGGTCCCGGTACAATACCGGTATACCCCCGAATATTTCCAGTGACCGTATGATGACTTCCCATATATAAATCTTCACCTCCAGACTATTCCGGAACTCCTCGTGACGTCCGAGATCTCATCCGGGACTCCGAAAAACATTCGGTAATCACATACAAATCTTCCTAATAACCCTAGCATCATCGAACCTTAAGTGTGTAGACCCTACGGGTTCGGGAACCATGCAGACCTGAACGAGACAACGCTCCGGCCAATAACCAACAACAGGATCTGGATACCCATGTTGGCTCCCACATGTTCCACGATGATCTCATCGGATGAACCACGATGTCGAGGATTCAAGCAATCCCGTATACAATTCCCTTTGTCAATCGGTACGTTACTTGCCCGAGATTCAATCGTCGGTATCCCAATACCTCGTTCAATCTCATTACCGGCAAGTCACTTTACTCGTCCCGTAACACATCATCCCATGACCAACCATTAGTCACATTGAGCTCATTACGATGATGTCTTACCGAGTGGGCCCAGAGATACCTCTCCGTCATACGGAGTGACAAATCCCAGTCTCGATTCATGCCAACCCAACAGACACTTTCGGAGATACCCGTAGTGCACCTTTATAGTCACCGAGTTACGTTGTGACGTTTGGCACACCCAAAGTATTCCTACAGTATCCGGGAGTTGCACAATCTCATGGTCTAAGGAAAAGATACTTGACATTAGAAAAGCTTTAGCAGACGAACTACACGATCTTGCACTATGCTTAGGATTGGGTCTTGTCCATCACATCATTCTCCTAATGATGTGATCCCGTTATCAATGACATCCAATGTCCATGGTCGGGAAACCGTAACCATCTATTGATCAACGAGCTAGTCAACTAGAGGCTCACTAGGGACATGTGGTCTATGTATTCACACATGTATTACGATTTCCGGATAACACACTTATAGCATGAACAATAGACAATTATCATGAACAAGGAAATATAATAATAACCATTTTATTATTGCCTCTAGGACATATTTCCAACAAGCACGACGGGGCGGGGCGTTGCATGGCGCCAGGATCAGTGGGCAATGGTCGGAGCACGCCGTGGCTGCGGCCATCAGGCCATAGGCGGGGAAGAGAAGCTCCCAGCTAACCGTGCAGAAAAATTTATCTATACTAACCAGCGTGGGGTTTTGGCGTTCATTACTCCATGTGAACTTCCTATTTTTACACTTGATTTCCCGCAACCAGGCTGCATCTAAAGCTGCCCTAAACTTCCCCATGATCCACCGGTTCAGGTTGAAATTGTTCTTATCTCTAGCTTCATAGATAATGTTAAAGTCGCTGGTGAGAAGCTAGGGATCACTAGAGGGGAGTGCAGATCTTGCCAGCTCGAGAAGGAATGCATCCTTCCGAGCGTCCTTTGCCGGCCCGTAGACTGCAGTTAACCAGAAGACGGTGGCCGAATGGAGGACAATCACTTTTGCAGTGATAGCGAACTCTCCTACAGCCTGAGACACGATCGAAACGATCTGGCTGTCCCACAAAATGGCAACCCCGCCACGGGAGCCGATCGCAGGTAACACTACGCAGTCGGCTAGCCTGCTACCACCTATGTCCCTCACCAGGGCTGGGGACCAGTCGTCGATCTTCGTTTCCTGAAGACAGAGGATCGCCGGTCGATGTACAGCTACTGCTTCACAGACAGCGTCATGTTTGGCCGGCACATTGAGCCCTCGCACATTCCAGCTAACTATGGGGCAAAGGTTGTCATCCATATGGAAACATGATCATACTCCAACGGCTACTAGTTTCATTGAACGAAATTAAACCGAATGACAAACACACTCCGCCATCTTCCAGGGGACGCTGATGCCCACCAATAGGCCCCAAATTGCAGTAGCGCCATCTACTCCTAACAACTAGCCCTACAGAGATTACATTGGATCCTAACTCAACCCCGCTTAAGGCCGGGCGCCGCTGGAGATTTCTAAAGCATTGCCCTAACATGATCAGACCGCGGCCTCCTCGGCAGCTCCATCAGCGCCGGCCATGGCGGCCGCCACACGCAGCGCCTCCTTGTTGAGGCAAGTAGGCTTGGCGATGCAGGCAATGTCACCATCGGTGAGCGGTTCGTCGAACTTGCACAGTAGCTTCTCGGCCGTCTTGGCGGTCATCTTCTCCTTTGGACCAAGCAAGCAGCTCATGCACCAGCCGTAGTGTCCCCCGTTGCACGACCGGCACAGTCATCGGGTTTGCATCTTGGCGGGCGCTATGGCGAACAGGGGCAGGAGCAGCTCTGGTCTTGGGTGGGGTCGATGAGCGAAGCACCGGCGCCTCTAGCACCAGCGGCGGCTTGGTGGCTTGGAAGAGGCGCAGCGGGGCCACGGCCAGGTCTGAAGCCTCGCCCTCTGCACCAAGCTGAAGGCAGCAGACCTGCTAGATGACGGCCCCCAGCTGCATCTCCACCGCCGTGTGGCGGGCCGGCTCCTTGCGATTGAGAAGGCCCACCACCTCGCTTGGGCCAGCCAGGGTTGGGACGAAGGCGTCTGGCAGGCCCGCAGCTGGCGCGTCGGCATTGTTGACTTAGTCATTGAACTCCAGCGGTGCCGAGGAAGCAGCTGCCACGTGGGCCTCCAGCTCCGCGGCCATCCAGTCAAAGGGGGTGGCTGCGGAAGCTGGCCCTTGGCGCCGGTGAAGAAGTCGGCGATGGGGTCGGGGATTGAAGCAGCATCGGCGGGGGAAGGGGGCGCGGTGCTTGGAGAAGAGCACCCCCCGCACTCGTGGCGTGGCGAAGGCCGGTGTTCCGACGTCCCCGTGAGCTTTCCGAGCGACGCTGCCCTGGCGGGGAGCGGTTGCGGCGTCGAGAGGAGCTCTCCTGCTCCGGAGCCTTCTCCTTCCCGGCGCAGCTTCGACCTAGAAGCGTGTCCTTCTAGGATCTGCACCCGCCCTGGTCTTCTCCATCGTCATCCTTGTGGCCACCACCACCGCGGGGGACACCGCGGCAGCCCACGTCAGCTAGCACGGCGAGCTAGCGCCGGGGGTGCGGCGTACGCTGGCCATCCTCCACTCCTTTCTTCCAAGAGCCTACGGGGATGATCTGCGGCATGGGTCTGTCGTCGGAGTCGGAGTCCGAAGAGGGCAGGCCGCTCTGCGCCGACTGCGGTGACCGCGGCTCGTAGGGTGACTAGTCTTTGATGCGGTCCACATGGATGAGGACATCGTGACGGCTCGCAGAGGGGGGGGCGGCGACAACACGGCCCGGCGGCGAGAAGCCCAGCATCTCCTCCACGCGATCCGCCCCATGCTCCATCCGCCAGAACATGTGCGTCGTCAGGATGAGCCCAACGTCCCAAACCCACACCCAGCAGGCGAAGCTGTTGGTGTGGTTGCGCTCGTAAGTGCGGCTGTCGAGGCGGTCGACGCGACAGCCGAGAGCTTCCTCTGCCCCTTCGACGGACCAGAACTGCTGCGGCATCTTCTCGATGACCACCCGGACATGGTAGTTGAACGTTTGAACCAACGCGTGGTCGTCCTTGTGCCAGCGCTTGATGAAGAACTTGGTGCCGTCAACCGACAGCGAGCCCAGCTTGACAACTTGGTCTTGGTGGATCGGCAGATCGAACATGATGAGGTAGTCCTCCGGGTCGTGGCTGGTGATCCGCAGCAGGTGCGGCGGGATGCGCAGCCGAGCCTCGAGCTCTTGCCCGACCGCCATGGCGCTGGAGGTTCGCCGTGTGTCCGCCGCCGTGAGCAACACTGCCTGGCGCTTGAGGACGAAGATGGCGTGCTCTAGGGCAGGGGTTGACATCACCACCTTGCAACTCTGCCGCGGGCGGTGCGCGGGGTCGGCAACGTGGGTGCCCTCCATGGCAGGAAGCGGTGACGCGGTGGAGTATGGAAGCGCGGGAGCGGTGGAAGCAGCGGAGGCAAAACGGAGTCTATCCCGCGCCGGCACCCTAGCGGCGGCCGCGATGGGGTTGCGCCTGGGATTCTGTGAGCACTCGTGACCGAAATGGCCGGAGTGGTTGCAGATGATGCAGCAGATCGGGTCTCTACAATCCTTCCTACGGTGCTTCCTACTCAAGCAGCGAAAGCACTTAACGCGGAACTGGCTTAAGAAAGCAGCCCGGCCGGCAGAAGCATTGAAGTCGCCTCGACGCCCAAGCCGAGCCGGAGAGGGGCGCGACCTATTGCCCGCCGTGCCAGAGCTTGGGCGCCGGTTTTTCCGGGACGAGACATCGGTCCAGCTCCCATCCAGCTCACGAGGGTGGAGTTAACGCTAGCAACGGGAGCAACTACTATGGATTGAAGGCGCTGCTACGTCTTGAGCTTGCGTTGGTTTTCCCCGAAGAGGAAGGGATGATGCAGCAGAGTAGCGTAAGTATTTCCCTCAGTTTTTGAGAACCAGGGTATCAATACAGTAGGAGGCCACGCTCAAGTCCCTCGTACATGCACAAAACGATAGCTACTCGCAACCAACGCGATTATGGGTCGTCAATCCCTTCACGGTCACTTACGAGAGTGAGATCTGATAGATATAATATTTTTGGTATTTTTGGTATAAAGATGCAAAGTAAAAAGTAAAAGCAAAGTAAAAAAGCAAAGCAAGATTAAAGTGATGGAGATTGGTATGATGAGAATAGACCCGGGGGGCATAGGTTTCACTAGTGGCCTCTCTCAAGAGCATAAGTATTCTATGGTGGGTGAACAAATTACTGTTGAGCAATTGATAGAATTGAGCATAGTTATGAGAATATCTAGGCATGATCATGTATATAGGCATCACGTCCGTGACAAGTAGACCGAAACGATTCTGCATCTACTACTATTACTCCACTCATCGACCGCTATCCAGCATGCATCTAGAGTATTAAGTTAAAAACAGAGTAACGCCTTAAGCAAGATAACATGATGTAGAGATATAAATTCATGCAATATGAAATAAACCTCGTCTTGTTATCCTCGATGGCAACTGAGGGAATCCTGGATTAGGGGGTGTTCGGATGGCCGGACTATACCTTCAGCCGGACTCCTGGACTATGAAGATACAAGATTGAAGACTCCGTCCCATGTCCAGAAGGGACTTTCCTTGGTGTGGAAGGCAAGCTTGGTGATACGGATATGAAGATCTCCTACCATTGTAATCGACTTTGTGTAACCCTAACCCTACCCGGTGTCTATATAAACCGGAGGGTTTTAGTCCGTACGACAACATACACATCAACAATCATACCATAGGCTAGCTTCTAGGGTTTAGCCTCCTCGATCTCGTGGTAGATCTACTCTTGTACTACCCATATCATCAATATTAATCAAGCAGGACATAGGGTTTTACCTCCATCGAGAGGGCCCGAACCTGGGTAAACTTCGTGTCCCTTGCCTCCTGTTACCATCCAGCCTAGACGCACAGTTCGGGACCCCCTACCCGAGATCCGCCGGTTTTGACACCGACATTGGTGCTTTCATTGAGAGTTCCTCTGTGTCGTTGCCGTCAGGCTCGATGGCTCCTACAATCATCGATAGCAATGCAGTCCAGGGTGAGACCTTCCTCCCCAGATAGATCTTCGTCTTCGGCGGCTTCGCACTGCGGGCCAATTCACTTGGCCGTCTATAGCAGATCGAAAGCTAGCCGGTAACACCTCATATCACTTTGTGGCCTCACGCACGGTATTCCCATGGGTGTCGCCTTACCATGACCCGGGACCGTTTGCGCCTTTTGGCTCACGTATATGATAATGTCGCTAGCATCCATATGACAGAGAACCGGGCCGACATGGCTAGTCGTGAACCCAAAGCGGCACTAACCTATGGGGACAGGCATACATGAATCACATCGAGCATGTCGGTCAGCAGCGTGTGAATCCGGGCTGTAGCGCTGGGCTAACAGGACTTCGGATGTCACCGCGTGACATTTCCCCGAAGGGACAGACACAGGAACAAAGTGAAACACATGCCGACCAGTCAAGTGATCTAAGCAGTAGTGCTGGGCTAGCAGGACTCCGGTGAACCGGGCTGTAGCGGACTACTATGGCTCAAGGAAGCACTGGACTACATTTCCCCATAAGAGAGGCTGCCAAGGATAAACAACTAGATTGTCGGATCCCACACATACCAAGCATTTCAATTATACACACAATATGCTCGATATGTGTAAATACAACATGGCATCACAACATAACTCTACGACTCAAAGTATTTATTCATTAGGCTCCGAGGAGCGAGATATTACAAACATGGGTCTTATGACCCAACATATAGAGACAAGCACATGCGGAAGCTTAACTTGTCTGAGTACAGACAACTACGAATGAAGAAGGCTGAGAAGCCTGACTATCTACCAGATCCTGCCAAGGGCACAAGATCGTAGCTGAGGTATCAAGCTAAACGTCGAAGTCCATGCGGAACTACTAGCGAGACTGACGTCTCTCTACAAAACATAAAATAGGCAAACGTGAGTACAAATGCACCCAGCAAGACTTACATCAGAACTAGCTACATATGCATCGGTATCAACAAGGGGGATGGTGGAGTTTAACTGCAGCAAGCCAGCTTTGACTCAGTGGCTAACCTGAACTACGATTGCAAGCAACTCTTTTGAGGTGGCGCACACGAGTCCACATATTCACCATTCAACACACCACTATGGATCCGCTCCCGTCTCCCTACAAGAACGCCATCCATAGCACTCACACTTATCTTGCGAGTTTTAGAGTATCCACTTTCACTTGTCTATGAACTGTTCTAGGCAACCCAGAAGTCCATTACCGCGGACACGGCTATTCGAATAGATGATGTTAACCCTGCAGGGGTGTACTTCTTCACACACGCTCTCACCACTTACCGCCGTTTACACGACATGTACTCGGCAACCTTCAAGCGGAAGCCCAACGAGGGTGTCGGCCACGGCCTACCTAAACACTTAAGTCTCTAGTCCAGGTTTATCGCCTATCCAGGTTCCATCTGCAGGGAGTCCGGCCGAGGTTTCCACATACGGCCCCGAACGATGTGAACAGGGTTCCCGAGACACCAAACGGGCGCCCGGTACACCGTGCCATGGTGTATCTACCGCAACATAGCCCACCCCTAGGGTCAGCGCTACGCACGGCCGCCAACACATAACCTACAAACACCAGAAACTATTTGCAACTCCTGGACAGAGTACTAGGGTGATTAAGAAGCCGAGAGGGTCCATTGGTTTCGGGCCCAATGCGTGGTAGTAACTGTTTCATGGATCACAAACACATAACTCAGTTCCTGAGGATGGCTTCAATGAGACAACCCACCATGTACTCCTACATGGCCTCTCACCACTACCTTTAGCCAATTGTGTTCACACACTTAGCTTTCAACAGTAGGACATGTTTACACACCTCCGATTAATCCCCGATGAATTAGAACTGACTCAACTCTAAGCAGTAGCAGGCATGACAAACAAACATGAATGAGTAGGCACATCAGGGCTCAAACAACTCCTACTCATGCTAGTGGGTTTCATCTATTTACTGTGGCAATGACAGGTCATGCAGAGGAAAGGGGTTCAACTACCGCAGCATGTAATAGTTGAATCGTTGTTGTCCTAATGCGGTAAAAGAGAGCAGGAGCGAGAGAGTGGGATTGTATCGGAATGAACAAGGGGATTTTGCTTGCCTGGCACTTCTGAAGATAGCACTGAGTCTTCATCAGTGTCAACGATCACAGCGTCGAAACAATGTCTATCGAGAGGGGACAAATACCGGCAACAGAGAAAGAAACACAATCAATGCAATGCACAATATGATGCTTGATCATGACATGTCAATATGCTGTGGTTTGAGCTAATGCAACTAGCAACATGTTCAATGGAGTTGGTTTGAACCGTAGGTTCAAATTCAAACTCCATATAAGGCATTTCAAATGCCATTAATTCAAATTGTCTTATACAGCAACTTTAAGTTGTTCAAACATGCATGAAAGTGGTACAGATGGATAGATTAGATTTTTCTGATCATTTTTCATATATAATTTAGTTCATTCTGAGCTACGGTTGAATTTCTATGATTTTTAGAAGTTTAGGCAATTTTTGGAATTTCCTGATTTATTTTAAAACCAGAAAATGATTTATTGCGTCAGCATTAGGTCATGCTGACCTCAGCAGGTCAACAGGCGTCGTCCAGGTCAAACCTGAGCAGTGGGGTCCACTGGTCAGTGACACAAAGCTGTCTGGGTCACACACATGTGGGGTCAGGTCAACATCCACGTCAGCACGGTCAACTCTGACGTGAGGGTCTTGCTGGATTAGATAAAACTAAGCAGAAATTAAACTGATGTTAGTTAAGGGCATGGGACCCAGTATTCAGTGAGGGGGGTTAGTTGGTGGCATCATTAGCCACTAATGACAGTGCCACGTTGGCACGGCCGGAGTTAACCCGCCGGCGACCAAAACAACGACGGAGGCTCGCCGGACTTGAGCTACAGGCGGCGGCTGGACTCGCGGAGACCACTGGGGCGTAGCCCGTGCTCTCCCGCATCCAGAGGAACAGGTGGGTGGCCGCGGGGGCACCGGAGCTCGCTTGAACGAAGCTCGCGGCGGCTACCGGAGTTCGGGGTTGGTGCGGGTTGGCGCTAGGGGGCACGGTAGGTCGAATGGGTGGGCGCGCCCGGCTCCTGGAAGCGTGTTGAGCACGGTGGTGTGCTCGGCTTCGAGCTACCGTGGCTCTAGCCACGACGGCGCCGAGGCACAACGGCGGCGAGCTTCGGGTGCTCGCGGGGCAGCAGCTACGGGGTGAAAATGACGGCGTGGTTAAGGGAGAAAGGACCGGGAGCTCATAGTGAGGCCGACGACAGGCTCAGCTGGCTCATGGGCGACCGGAAGGCGACGAATCCGTCGATGGAGTCCGGCAGCCGTGCTCGGGGAAGATGACTCGTGGCAGCGATGTGGGGCTCCCGCGGTGGCGTGGCTCGGGGTGGAAGAGAGAGGGGGTCGAGGCGGAGCCTCTGGAAACGCTGGGTGGACTAAGGAGGGCTGGTGGCCATGGCTACGGTGAGCGCCAGCGACGGTGGCGCTCGGGTGGTCGTGTGCGAGAGAGACAAAGGAGGGGAGAGACGATGGGAGAGGTCGAGAGAGGGTCCAGGGGGCACGTGGCGTTGCGGAGGAAGGCCAGGGTGATGAGGGGGCAGCCAGGCGGGCAGCTGCCGGCGTGGCACGCCGCGACGCCGTGGCTGTCTTCTCCTCTGCCTTCTGGCAGGAGGAAGAGGACGCCCGTGCCCTCGGTGGGCTGGCCAGCTTGCTGGGCCGCCAGCTGGGCCGGCCAGATAAGTGGCCTAGGTAAGCCAGGTGGGGTTCTCTCTCTCCATTTCTATTTTATTTCTCTTTTCTATTTTGTTATTTTGTTCTGGGCTTTATTAAAAATACTTAGGCACACTCAAAAATCTCCAAACTGCTCATGGCCACTGTTTGGAATATATCCAACATGGAACATTTCAGTTTAGGATTATTTGAACATTTTAATTATTTATAGTATTTAAATGCCCAAATTCAAATAATATATGATTTAGTTCAGAGCCCAAATATGTCATGGAAAAATGTGCAACACCTCTGGTTATTGTTCTAGCATTTCCCAGAAATGATGAACATTTTTGAAAGCCATTTGGAAACACTGGAAATATTTTAGTTGAACCTAGTGAATTCCTTTGATGCTAGGGTTTAGGCAATCCCCATTTCAAGTTTAAGCAACATGTAAACGTGATGCAACAACCAAGACTAGCCACAAGCAGAGCTAAAGCTAGGACTGTGACAGCTCATCCCCACTAAACAAGAATCTCGTCCCGAGATTCAAGCATAGGGTAAGATGAAGGGGATACGCAGTCCAACACAATCTTCACGAGCCAGGGTGCACTTCATAGGAATGTTGATACGATCACCATCTTTGTCTCGATGTCTTGCTCTAAGAACTCCATCCAACACGATAACGGGAAGAAAAAAAACTATCGAAGAATCGATCTTCTCGAAGATCGAGCTACCGACGATCAATTCACAGAACGAGACATAGCGACATCTGTCGATATGAGACACGATACACACATCAAGAAAGATGGAAATGAGCATATGTCAAGGTTTAAATAAATAGCAGAATTCCCACACCTAAGGTGGGGGGTGAACGGTGTCAACGTAGCGAGGAGTTGGGTTGCCATGATACCACAACGAGACACCTTAAGGAAGGTGACTCGCAGAAATATTCCCTTAAGTGGCAAAAAGAATTACTTTCAAACCATAGATCATTGAAGCTCTTCATACCAGCTTAAGGCAATTTACGGATGATCGCTTGAAAGAGCTCGAAAAAATGGCATACTCGGACTAGAATGGATGATGTGGACTACCTTGTTGAAGACAACGCAATGGATGACTTTTGCTTATCACCGGAAATGGATGGGACTCATGGCAAGTCCACTTTTGAGGATGATCCTAGACATCAATTACTGAGAGGGGCAGCCCATGGAAATTGGCACAATGGCAGTGCGAGCTGGGAACAACATGCAACTGTTGGGAATGTTCCAACCATCATATCTGCCTGAGATTCAGATTCGATTGGTGATAGGATAACTCAGACTCAGCATGTCCAAAAAGAAAGTTTGCAACACAAATCGACGAGATGACGTTGCGAGATTCTTGGAATATGAACTATGATAGCAAGCTCCAAAACACGAGCTGGTTCTGCTACATACATGTGAACACGCTGTCCCAGACAAGCATGACCACATAGTAGTTTTATGATAAAACACTACCGAGTTCAGGTGGGGAACCATCACAGAGGATATCGAGGTCCTAACATAAGTCATGATTAGCTCTTATCAAGGAACTCCTTATTCTTGAACAAATCAGTCAGTGGCTTGGTGTGCTAGGGACACATATAGAACGAAGGTTGCAAGTCTTCGAACCACAGAATACTTCGCACGTATGCATGACTGATTTGGGATGATTCCAACAGAAGCAACATTGACTCTCTCGAATCCACGGCGGCAACTTGCATCAGATGCACATGAATTAGAGAAAGTCACTACTTTCATCCAAACATATTCTTCATGAACAAAACACGAAGAAATGCTTACACAAATTTCCAACACTAAGTTGATGTTCAACATGAATCATGGGGGAGACAAAATGCTGCTGATGGGCTCAACAACAACTCATCGGTATTTCCATATCACTAGACTTCCACCATCATGTGAACAATGTGATAGTATTGGTCAGACCAAAAGATGTAATGGTGTATGCTCGAGGGATCAACCACGAGTAAGACAACATTACGAACATCGTTGGTTCTGATTTGACTTGACGATATCCCATACTCAAGTCAAAGTTTTGTCAAGGCAATAGATCCAACAACTGATCACGAGGACCAATTGATGAAGATATCACCTTTCTTCAGCACACACACACACACAAGGATATCCCTTAAGAGTGAACTAAGTAGATTAAGCTTTTATCTTCCAACTCTCCAAGTTGTTGTTTTAGCTTAACCAATTAGTCCAGGGGTATCCAACACAGGTTCTTGGGGAAAAGTGGTTTATCGGAAAACCAACTTGATCATGAACTCAACATAACGGTCAGGTGACAACCTGGTAACACTTCCGAGAAGATATCCGGAAAATCACGAACCAGTGATATGTTACTAAGCTCGAGATCAATATTGCTTTCAAGGCAAGACGATGTGATCAAAAGAGCAAGGGTTTGGCAGAATCCTAACTCATCGATCGAAGAGTGCGCCGGAAATAAGGACTAGGTAGCACAATCTATCTTAGAATGATGATTCAATAACCAACACGCTAAGAATGAGAATATTGTCCATTAACTACTAAGCAATGGAGTTTCTAGGAGTATTGATTTCACACATCACGACTCACTTGCCGGCATTCCGGTTACAATAACATGAGAACCGAGGAATGAACAATGATGGCAAGAATTATCACTGCGTCAAGAATTCATAAGAGAAGGTGCA
This sequence comes from Triticum aestivum, assembly GCF_018294505.1. Classification (NCBI taxonomy): domain Eukaryota; kingdom Viridiplantae; phylum Streptophyta; class Magnoliopsida; order Poales; family Poaceae; genus Triticum; species Triticum aestivum. The sequence goes on along the minus strand of NC_057797.1, from coordinate 584,010,774 downwards.
AATCTCATGACGCTCCTGACATAAAGTGGGTAATACTTCAGGGTAGAACAGAACCAAAAGCTGGGTTGCATTTTGATCTGCGGAATACAACTGCTTTGACCCAATCTTAGAAATGGATGAGGTACTGGAGTTTGTTTCTCCTGGTCATTTTGAAATAGAACGGCTTGACGAACCACAAGAATACTAGGCATCGATGAACACAAATGCACACGTACTCTTGGCTATCAACTGATAGACGATGGTCGGGATACAACTGAAGAGGAACCACTCAAGGAACATATAATTTTCTGGGTTGTGGACGCATAGATTAGTATGTCGAACAAGTTCAACGGGTTTCTTCTGGATAATCCATGCAGAAAGGTAGGACTAGCAGATTCACAATTCTTGAATGGAGAACCCATTAAGAGCACTCTTATTGTGATCTTTTGGTTCAAAGAACTTCTGCCTTAATGGTTCATGGTATTTGGAAGAAGGAAATACCACGGACCTCGAGGACTGTCGCAAGGTTACTAATATCCTAAAGGAACTAGCAACACTATCAACACGAGATAAGTAGAGTGAATTTTGGGCCAATAACCCAGGAATAGAATGCGTACTAACTAAACGGCATCACGGGATGCTTTCGAGAATGGTGGCCAGAATCATCACACTGGGGATGCAAAGCATTGCTAGATTACCAGGTGATACTCTAGACACCTAGGGTCATAATAGTAGCTCCAACATATATACCGAGGCAATAAATTACCTCAACGCACCGGTTAGTGTGCTTATTCTGACCAAAAGGACATTGGGAACAGAAAGAAAGGATTTGCAAATGCATCAGACTATTAGAGACCTGGATGTCTCGGATAGCATAACGGCTGTAAATGCTCAAAATGATTTGAGACATCCTGCAAAAATGGTGGCATAGCCACTCAACATCACAATAACAAAGTTCTGAGACCAACTAACAACACACGGAAGTAGTAGGAACTGGACTGGGGCTTGAAACCAACAATCCTGTAAGTCTAAGGATTAGTAACACGTCATCCTAATAGATAGATGAGAAGGCCTAGTTCTTAATCCCCGTAGAAGAGAAGAGGATGACTCAGATTAGAAGGCCATGAGGTATAAGGAGTAAAAAGAGTCTTACATTCCCTTCCACAATCAATTCCCTTACATAAGTAAAGCATTTCTAGACACAACTTTGACCGATTTGGCTTGGTAATCCTACAGGCAGTCAGGCTCTGATACCAACGCTGTCAGGACCCCGATTCCAAGTCACATCGATCTAGCCGGTAACACCTCATATCACTTTGTGGCCTCACGCACGGTATTCCCATGGGTGTCGCCTTACCATGACCCGGGACCGTTTGCGCCTTTTGGCTCACGTATATGATAATGTCGCTAGCATCCATATGACAGAGAACCGGGCCGACATGGCTAGTCGTGAACCCAAAGCGGCACTAACCTATGGGGACAGGCATACATGAATCACATCGAGCATGTCGGTCAGCAGCGTGTGAATCCGGGCTGTAGCGCTGGGCTAACAGGACTTCGGATGTCACCGCGTGACATTTCCCCGAAGGGACAGACACAGGAACAAAGTGAAACACATGCCGGCCAGTCAAGTGATCTAAGCAGTAGTGCTGGGCTAGCAGGACTCCGGTGAACCGGGCTGTAGCGGACTACTATGGCTCAAGGAAGCACTGGACTACATTTCCCCATAAGAGAGGCTGCCAAGGATAAACAACTAGATTGTCGGATCCCACACATACCAAGCATTTCAATTATACACACAATATGCTCGATATGTGTAAATACAACATGGCATCACAACATAACTCTACGACTCAAAGTATTTATTCATTAGGCTCCGAGGAGCGAGATATTACAAACATGGGTCTTATGACCCAACATACAGAGACAAGCACATGCGGAAGCTTAACTTGTCTGAGTACAGACAACTACGAATGAAGAAGGCTGAGAAGCCTGACTATCTACCAGATCCTGCCAAGGGCACAAGATCGTAGCTGAGGTATCAAGCTAAACGTCGAAGTCCACGCGGAACTACTAGCGAGACTGACGTCTCCCTACAAAACATAAAATAGGAAAACGTGAGTACAAATGTACCCAGCAAGACTTACATCAGAACTAGCTACATATGCATCGGTATCAACAAGGGGGGTGGTGGAGTTTAACTGCAGCAAGCCAGCTTTGACTCAGTGGCTAACCTGAACTACGATTGCAAGCAACTCTTTTGAGGTGGCGCACACGAGCCCACATATTCACCATTCAACACACCACTATGGATCCGCTCCCGTCTCCCTACGAGAACGCCATCCATAGCACTCACACTTATCTTGCGAGTTTTAGAGTATCCACTTTCACTTGTCTATGAACTGTTCTAGGCAACCCAGAAGTCCATTACCGCGGACACGGCTATTCGAATAGATGATGTTAACCCTGCAGGGGTGTACTTCTTCACACACGCTCTCACCACTTACCGCCGTTTACACGACATGTACTCGGCAACCTTCAAGCGGAAGCCCAACGAGGGTGTCGGCCACGGCCTACCTAAACACTTAAGTCTCTAGTCCAGGTTTATCGCCTATCCAGGTTCCATCCGTAGGGAGTCCGGCCGAGGTTTCCACATACGGCCCCGAACGATGTGAACAGGGTTCCCGAGACACCAAACGGGCGCCCGGTACACCATGCCACGGTGTATCTACCGCAACATAGCCCACCCCTAGGGTCAGCGCTACGCACGGCCACCAACACATAACCTACAAACACCAGAAACTATTTGCAACTCCTGGACAGAGTACTAGGGTGATTAAGAAGCTGAGAGGGTCCATTGGTTTCGGGCCCAATGCGTGGTAGTAACTGTTCCATGGATCACAAACACAGAACTCAGTTCCTGAGGATGGCTTCAATGAGACAACCCACCATGTACTCCTACATGGCCTCTCACCGCTACCTTTAGCAAATCGTGTTCACACACTTAGCTCTCAACAGTAGGACATGTTTACACACCTCCGATTCATCCCCGATGAATCAGAACTGACTCAACTCTAAGCAGTAGCAGGCATGACAAACAAACATGAATGAATAGGCACATCAGGGCTCAAACAACTCCTACTCATGCTAGTGGGTTTCATCTATTTACTGTGGCAATGACAGGTCATGCAGAGGAAAGGGGTTCAACTACCGCAGCATGTAATAGTTGAATCGTTGTTGTCCTAATGCGGTAAAAGAGAGCAGGAGCGAGAGAGAGTGGGATTGTATCGGAATGAACAAGGGGATTTTGCTTGCCTGGCACTTCTGAAGATAGCACTGAGTCTTCATCAGTGTCAACGATCACAACGTCGAAACAACGTCTATCGAGAGGGGATAAATACCGGCAATAGAGAAAGAAACACAATCAATGCAATGCACAATATGATGCTTGATCATGACATGTCAATATGCTGTGGTTTGAGCTAATGCAACTAGCAACATGTTCAATGGAGTTGGTTTGAACCCTAGGTTCAAATTCAAACTCCATATAAGGCATTTCAAATGCCATTAATTCAAATTGTCTTATACAGCAACTTTAAGTTGTTCAAACATGCATGAAAGTGGTACAGATGGATAGATTAGATTTTTCTGATCATTTTTCATATATAATTTATTTCATTCTGAGCTATGGTTGAATTTCAATGATTTTTAGAAGTTTAGGCAATTTCTAGAATTTCCTGATTTATTTTAAAACCAAAAAATGATTTATTGTGTCAGCATTAGGTCATGCTGACCTCCGCAGGTCAACAGGCATCGTCCAGGTCAAACCTGACCAGTGGGGTCCACTGGTCAGTGACACAAAGCTGTCTGGGTCACACACATGTGGGGTCAGGTCAACATCCACGTCAGCACGGTCAACTCTGACGTGTGGGTCCCGCTGGATTAGATAAAACTAAGCAGAAATTAAACTGGTGTTAGTTAAGGGTGTGGGGCCCAGTATTCAGTGAGGGGGGGGTTAGTTGGTGGCATCATTAGCCACTAATGACGGTGCCACGTTGGCACGACCGGAGTTAACCCGCCGGCGACCAAAACAACGGCGGAGGCTCGCCGGACTTGAGCTACAGGCGGCGGCTGGACTCGCGGAGACCACCGGGGCGTAGCCCGTGCTCTCCCGCATCCAGAGGAACAGGTGGGTGGCCGCGGGGGCACCGGAGCTCGCTGGAACGAAGCTCGCGGCGGCTACCGGAGTTCGGGGTTGGTGCGGGTTGGCGCTAGGGGGCACGATAGGTCAAATGGGTGGGCGCGCCCGGCTCCTGGAAGCGTGCTGAGCACAGCGGTGTGCTCGGCTTCGAGCAACCGTGGCTCTAGCCACGACGGCGACGAGGCACAGCGGCGGCGAGCTTCGGGTGCTCGCGGGGCAGCAGCTACGGGGCGAAAACGACGGCGTAGTTAAGGGGGAAAGGACCGGGAGCTCACAGTGAGGCCGACGACAGGCTCAGCTGGCTCGTGGGCGACCGAAAGGCGACGAATCCGTCGATGGAGTCCGGCGGCCGTGCTCGGGGAAGACGACTCGTGGCGGCGATGTGGGGCTCCCGCGGTGGCGTGGCTCGGGATGGAAGAGAGAGGGGGTCGAGGCGGAGCCTCTAGAAACGCTGGGTGGACTAAGGAGGGCCGGTGGCCATGGCTACGGTGAGCGCCGGCGACGGTGGCACTCGGGTGGTCATGTGTGAGAGAGACAGAGGAGGGGAGAGATGATGGGAGAGGTCGATAGAGGGTCCAGGGGGCGCGTGGCGTTGCGGAGGAAGGCCAGGGCGATGAGGGGGCAGCCAGGCGAGCAGCTGCCGGCGTGGCACGCCGCGGCGCCGTGGCTATCTTCTCCTCTGCCTTCTGGCAGGAGGAAGAGGACGCCCGTGCCCTCGGTGGGCTGGCCAGCTGGCTGGGCCGCCAGCTGGGCCGGCCAGATAAGTGGCCTAGGTAAGCCAGGTGGGGTTCTCTCTCTCCATTTCTATTTTATTTCTCTTTTCTATTTTGTTATTTTGTTCTGGGCTTTATTAAAAATACTTAGGCACACTCAAAAATCTCCAAACTGCTCATGGCCACTGTTTGGAATATATCCAACATGGAACATTTCAGTTTAGGATTATTTGAACATTTTAATTATTTTATAGTATTTAAATGCCCAAATTCAAATACTATATGATTTAGTTCAGAGCCCAAATATGTCATGGAAAAATGTGCAACACCTCTGGTTATTGTTCTAGCATTTCCCAGAAATGATGAACATTTTTGAAAGCCATTTGGAAACACTGGAAATATTTTAGTTAAACCTAGTGAATTCCTTTGATGCTAGGGTTTAGGCAATCCCCATTTCAAGTTTAAGCAACATGTAAACGTGATGCAACAACCAAGACTAGACACAAGCAGAGCTAAAGCTAGGGCTGTGACAACCACCCACTTTGTAGCCACTGTCGACGACTTAACCGACATGCTCGACTTCGACACCGAAGACATCAACGATATGGACGCCGATGAAGAAGATGATGACGAACCAGCGCCTACTAGGCCCTGGAAAGCCACCTCGTCATATGACATATACATGGTGGACACCCCAAAAGGGGGAGATGGCGATGGAGCAGCGGAGGATGACCCCTCCAAGAAACAGCCTAAGCGCCGGCGTCAGCGGCGCAGCTCAAAATCCCGCCAAAACAAACAAGGCGATTCCAGCATGGGAGATAATAATACTCCGGAAAGCGCCGAAGAAAACCCCCTCCAGCAAGATTTAGCACAAGAGGATGGAGAAACCAGCCCTCACGAGAGAGCGGAAGACAGAGAGGTCGAGGACGATAATTATATGCCTCCCTCCGAAGACGAGGCAAGCCTCGACGATGACGAATTCGTCGTGCCAGAGGATCCCGTCGAGCAAAAGCGTTTCCAACGCAGGCTTATGGCCACGGCAAGAAGCCTCAAGAAAAAACAACAACAGCTCAGAGCTGATCAAGACTTGCTAGTCGACAAATGGACTGAAGTCCTTGCGGACGAAGAGCATAAACTCGAACGCCCCTCCAAGAGCTACCCAAAGCACTGGTTGCTACCCCAATTAGAGGAGGAAGCACTTGATGTGGCAGATCGGCCACCTCGTGGTCGCGACAGAGAGGCCTCTCAGCCCTCCACTCAAGCCGCACCCCGTACCAAGGCACGGGAACATGCGCCGGACTTACGAGACATGTTGGACGACAAGGCAAGGCAAACAAGATCGATCTATGGATCGCGTGGGTGCCCCACGGCTCGAGACGGCAACCGTCACACCGGCCACAAATTCAGCAGGGCCGAACACAGTAGACAAGGCTCACTGGAGCTACGTCATGATATAGCCCAGTACAGAGGCGCCGCACACCCACTCTGCTTTACAGATGAAATAATGGATCATCAAATCCCCGAGGGTTTCAAACCCGTAAACATCGAATCATATGATGGCACAACAGATCCTGCGGTATGGATCGAGGATTACCTCCTTCATATCCACATGGCCCGCAGCGATGATTTCCACGCCATCAAATACCTCCCACTCAAGCTTAAAGGACCAGCCCGGCATTGGCTTAACAGCTTGCCAACAGGATCAATCAGTTGTTGGGAGGACCAGGAAGCCGCATTCCTCGACAATTTCCAGGGCACTTACGTGCGACCCCCAGACGCCGATGACCTAAGTCACGTAATTCAGCAGCCAGAGGAATCGGCCAGGCAATTCTGGACATGGTTCCTAACAAAGAAAAATCAAATAGTCGACTGTGCGGACGCTGAGGCCCTAGCAGCCTTCAAACACAATATATGTGACGAGTGGCTGGCCCGGCACCTTGGACAGGAAAAGCCGAAATCTATGGCAGCACTCACGACACTCATGACCCGCTTTTGCGCGGGAGAAGACAGCTGGCTTGCTCGTAGCAACAATATGACCAAGAACCCTGGTAATTCGAACACCAGGGACAGTAGTGGCAGGTCGCGTCGCAACAAGCAGAAACGCCGCATTAACGGCGACAATGCTGAGGATACGACAGTTAATGCCGGATTTAGAGGCTCTAAATCCGGACAGCGGAAAAAGCCATTCAAAAGGAATCCTAGGGGGCCATCCAGTTTGGATCGGATACTCGACCACTCGTGCCAGATACATGGCACCCACGAAAAGCTAGCCAATCACACCAACAGGGGTTATTGGGTGTTCAAGCAGGCAGGCAAGTTAAACGCCGAAAATGAAGACAAGGGGCTGCATAGCGATGATGACGAGGAGCCCCGGCCGCCGAACAACAATGGACACAAGGGTTTTCCCCCACAAGTGCGGACTGTGAACATGATATACGCAACCCACGTCCCCAAAAGGGAGCGGCAGCGCGCGTTAAGGGACGTATACGCGGTAGAGCCAGTCGCCCCAAAGTTCAACCCATGGTCCTCCTGCCCGATCACCTTGGATCGAAGGGACCACCCCACCAGCACCCGTCATGGCGGATTCGCCGCACTAGTTCTAGACCCAATTATTGACGTATTTCATCTCACTAGAGTCCTTATGGACGGCGGCAGCAGCCTGAACCTGCTTTACCAGGATACAGTGCGGAAAATGGGCATAGATCCCTCGAGGATTAAGCCCACCAAAACGACCTTTAAAGGTGTAATACTAGGTGTAGAGGCCAACTGTACAGGCTCAGTCACACTTGAAGTGGTCTTCAGATCTCCGGATAATTTCTGAAGCGAGGAGTTAATCTTCGACATAGTCCCGTTTCGCAGTGGTTATCACGCACTGCTCGGGCGAACTGCATTCGCTAAGTTCAATGTGGTACCACATTACGCATACCTTAATCTCAAGATGCCAGGCCCTCGAGGAGTAATTACGGTCAATGGAAACACCGAACGCTCCCTCCGAACGGAGGAGCACACGGCGGCCCTTGCAGCGGAAGTTCAAAGCAGCCTCTCCAGGCAGTTCTCCAGTCCGGCCAGTAAACGACCAGACACCGTCAAGCGCACCCGGAGTAACCTACAACAAGACCGCCTGGCATGATCCAAGCAGGCGTAGCAATGCGGCCCCAACCCCAACCCTCGCAAAAGGCGACGCCAGTACTTCGCGTACATAACTACGCTCTAGAGATACCATCGGTCCAGGGGGAGGGGCACCATCACGACACGCCCAAAAATACGGCTTAAACCGTACCAGGGGCTGCCGATTTTTTAATTTTCCCTTACTTTCAGGACTCCATCCTTCGGAAGGCATGTTTGGCAGCTCAATCGCCGCACAAACGATGCAAGAACCAGGGAAGCAGACAAGCCACGCCGCATTACGGAACTCCTAGGTGGTCTCTATCACGAGTAGTATACCTGTTTCGCATATTATTCCGCAGCTTGCCCCTGGAGCGGACATGTTAGATAGTCCAACCTTTTGCTTATTGCATTATTTGTATCGTTCTGCTTTGATCACAGCCTCCTTAATAAACAATGCATAGCTTTTGTCTATTTTTGCATTACTCTTTTATATATATATATATATATATATATATATATATATATATATATGTTCCTTAACGACATGTTGCACCTGTACACGTTGGTACGGCTAAAATACGCCAGGGGCTTTAGTACCCCTCAATATGGTGTGAGAAGTCCGAACACTTTAACAAGTATGGCACCCCGAACTTATAGCATTATATGCATTGGCTCCAAATCATGTCTTGGGTCAATAGTTGGGTTTGCCCGGCTCCTATGTTTTGGTGCCTTACGTTCCGCTATATCGGCTAAGCTAGCACTAGGAGAACCACTGCGATTGTGCCCCGGTTGAGCTAGGTTGAGCACCTCAGTGGAGAAAGCTAAAACTGACTGTCATGATGAAGCGAGAGCTGGTCGCTGTTCGAGAGGTTTTTCGAGTCCTTAACGACTTATGCCGCTTAGGACAAGGAGCCGGCTCTGTCCGGCCAAGGCGTGGATAGCGCCCCGAACTCGGTCTTCCAAATACTAGGGGCTTCGCCGAAATTTAAAATTATAGAATTCTATGGCTAAGTGAGAGTGTTCACGCATTATAGTCCGATTGCCTTGTTCGTCGGGCTGAGCGCCTCCCTCGAAGGACCCAAACATGGGAAAAAGAGCGCTCAGGTTTATCCCCGAACACCCCAGCACTAGCGGCACGGGGGCAGAAGCCGACGACTTGCCATCTCTCAGAATTGATAAACCGCCGCACAGAAGGTAATATTTTAAATTCAAACAGCATTGCTTAGCGCATATGAACAAGTTTTCAGCGCACAGGACAAAACGAGCGAGTTTTACTCAAAGATTACATCCATAGAACATTCATCCGCCACAAGGCGGGCACCCTTCAAAACATCCTTATAGTAATTCTCGGGCTTGTGGTGCTCTTTCCCCGGCGGTGGCCCGTCCTTCACAAGCTTCTCAGCATCCAGCTTGCCCCAGTGCACCTTAGCACGGGCAAGGGCCCTACGGGCACCTTCAATGCAGACGGAGCGCTTGATAACTTCGAGCCTTGGACAGGCCTCCACCAGCCACCGCACTAGCCCGAAATAGCTCCCAGGCTGAGCCTCTCCAGGCCACAGCCGAACTATGAGGCCCTTCATGGCCTGTTCGGCCGCCTTGTGGAGCTCGACCAGTTGCTTCAGCTGGTCGCTCAGGGGCACGGGGTGTCCGGCCTCAGCGTACTGAGACCAGAACACCTTCTCCGTCGAGCTGCCCTCCTCGGCTCGATAGAATGTGGCGGCATCGGATGCACTCCAGGGAAGATCTGCGAATGCTCCTGGAAAGCTCCGGATTCGGGTAAGTAACAGTTAACTCACGTTTATGTGTTTGCTTTGCATAAAGAATGCCTTACTTGCCGCTATCTTCTTCACATCATCCAACTCCTGGAGGGTCTTCTGGGATTCGGCCTTGGCTGCCTTGGCATTTTCAATAGCCACCGCGAGCTCGGACGCTCGCGTCTTTAAGTCAAGCTCCAAACTCTCATGTTTTTCCATGAGAGCCTGGAGCTCTTGCCGCACCTTGCCAACCTCAGCCTCATACCTCTCCCGCTCGGTGCGCTCCGAGGCTGCCCTCTTCTCGGCCTTGTCCAGCGCCTGCTTAAGGGTCGCCACCTCAGACGTGGCCCCTACAATAGCCACGATAGTCCTGTCATTTTTTGAAATTGCACCTTTTTTGTATATCTATTTAAACAAGGTATTTCTTACCTTCATTGTCCTCGAGCTGCTTCTTGGCACGCCCGAGCTCTTGCTCGGACCGCTCAAGGTCCTGCTTTAGCGTGTCCACTTCCGCAGTCAGTGCGGCGGACGCAAGCAGAGAAGCCTGCATACGCATATTGACTCCTTTTTGTTAGACTCCTGCGAATTTTAATTGATCCTCTATTCGGCTTTTCTTCCCGAACACCAAATAGAGCATCAGGGGCTACTGTCTATGCGGTAATATTATTTACACATTCTTTACTTACCTCAAAGCCTGTTAAAAGGCTAGTACAAGCTTCAGTCACTCCGCTCTTGGCGGACTGAACCTTCTGAATCGTCGCACTCATAATAGTGTGGTGCCCCTCGTCGATGGAGGCGCCTTGGAGCACCTCCAACATATTGTCCGGCGCCTCCGGTTGGACGGAGGTCACCGGCACGACGGGCCTGCTCCTCTTGGAAGGAGGTCGCCCGCCGGACTCTGGAACCTTTGAAGGTTCCAGAGCGGTGTCCGGCCTAGGGTTGGACTTGGAGCCCTGGGGGGTTTTATCCCCTTTACTCCTAGAGTCCGGGAGGTCGCCTTGCGGCGCCTCCAGGACCACCTCCCCCCGGCTTGGAACCTGTTGGGATAACACTTCGGTGTCGTCCGTAGGGCAGAGGGAGGAAGCCGTCGGAAGTGAGTTCACATCCGACGAGTCCAGTGAGCCGCTTGACGACGCGTCGAGCTGGTCTTTGGGTGGGCTGCATAAACATATTCGGCGTAAGGGAAAGTTGTGCAGTAAACGAACATTATGAATCACTCTGGTATCCGGATACTTACGAATTGGCCAGGGGCTTGGCCCTGGGCGCCCACTCCTCTCCACCGTCGTCGGTGTCGGTGGAATAGTCCGGAGGAAGGGTTTTCCCCTTCTTGGACCCCTCGGCCTCCCCAGTTGGGGCGGCCTTCCTTTTCTTCCCTTCCCCCGCTGGAGGGGGAGGGGTCTCTTCTTCCTCCTCCTCGTCTTCGCGGGAGGAGTACGTCTTGGATTCGTCGGATGATGAATCCGACACCTCCGGGAGGCAGGCACTCTTTCGAGTCCCCGTGGTCTTCTTCTTGACCTTCTTCTCCGGTACCACATAGGGTGCCGGAGCCAGCAGCTTCGCCAGGTGAGCGTCCGCTGGGCCTTCGGGCAAAGGAGCCGGACAGTTGATCTGTCCGGACGTCACCTGCCAATCCTGTCAAAGGAAAGGGACCTCAGATCCCGCATGGAGTCAAACTATGAAAAACTGATACCCTGTAAAAGGAAAAAAGACAGCTTACCGCAAGAGCGTGACGCTGTGTACTGAATCCGCGATCCTGAGTAGCGGATGCGGGAGCCACAGCGCCTTTGAAAAGCACCTTCCAGGCATCTTCGTACGTCGTGTCGAAGAGCCTGTTAAGAGTTTGGTGCTGCGCCGGGTCGAACTCCCACAAGTTGAAGGCCCGTTGTTGGCATGGGAGGATCAAGCGGATGAGCATAACCTGGACTACGTTGACAAGTTTGAGCTTCTTGTCCACCAGGGTTTTGATGCATGTTTGGAGTCCGGTCAGCTCTCCTTTTTTACCCCACGACAGGCCCGTCTCTTTTCAGGACGTGAGCCGCGTTGGGGGTCCGGACCGGAACTCAGGGGGTGCGGCCCATTCGGCTTCACGCGGCTCGGTGATGTAAAACCACCCCGATTGCCACCCCTTTAGGGTCTCCACAAAGGAGCCCTCGAGCCAGAGGACGTTGGCCATCTTGCCCACCATGGCGCCTCCGCACTCCGCCTGGCTGCCGCGCACCACCTTCGGCTTGACGTTGAAAGTCTTGAGCCATAGGCCGAAATGGGGGCGGATGCGGAGGAAGGCCTCACACACGACGATAAACGCCGAGATGTTGAGGATGAAGTTCGGGGCTAGATCGTGGAAATCCAGGCCGTAGTAAAACATGAGCCCCCGGACAAATGGGTGGAGAGGGAAGCCCAGTCCGCGGAGGAAATGGGGGAGGAACACCACCCTCTCATGGGGCCTAGGGGTGGGGATGAGCTGCCCCTTTTCGAGGAGCCGGTACGCGATGTCGTTAGACAGGTATCCGGCCTTCCTCAGCTTTTTGATATGTTCCTCCGTGACGGAGGAGACCATCCACTTGCCTCCCGCTCCGGACATGGCTGGAGAAGGTTGAGGTGAGGAGTGCGGACTTGGGCGCTGGAGCTCGAGTGCGCAAGAATGGATAGGCGAAGGAGGAAGAAGGCGTAGGTGAAAAGGTGGATCTGTATCCCCTTATATGGGTGGACGCAGCTACATGTCCCCACCAGCCTGATAAAACTCGCTTATCTCCAAGCGCCGTAATCGATGGCGCAGTTGGGTTACCCACGCCCGTATTGATGAGAATCCCGGAATAAGGGGACACGATCTCTGCTTTAACAAGATGTGCCAAGGAAACCGCCTCGCATAACACGCTGAGATGGGACAGTAAAACGGTTCGAATAAAAGCTTGGTCATGGTGTGATGTCAAACTACGGAATACGTCAGCAGATTAGATTTGTGTAAATATTATTCTCTCTATGGCAATATGTGGAAACTTATTTTGCAGAGCCGGACACTATCTTTGTGTTCAAAATCTTCTATGAAGTACTTGGAGGAGGAACCCGCCTTGCAATGCCGAAGACAATATGCGCGTCGGACTCATCGTCATTGAAGCCTGGTTCAGGGGCTACTGAGGGAATCCTAGATTAGGGGGTGTTCGGATGGCCGGACTAAACCTTCAGCCGGACTCTTGGACTATGAAGATACAAGATTGAAGACTCCGTCCCATGTCCGGAAGGGACTTTCCTTGGCGTGGAAGGCAAGCTTGGCGATACGGATATGAAGATTTCCTACCATTGTAACTGACTTTGTGTAACCCTAAACCTACCCGGTGTCTATATAAACCGGAGGGTTTTAGTCCGTAGGACAACATACACATCAACAATCATACCATAGGCTAGCTTCTAGGGTTTAGACTCCTCGATCTCGTGGTAGATCTACTCTTGTACTACCCATATCATCAATATTAATCAAGCAGGACGTACGGTTTTACCTCCATCGAGAGGGCCCGAACCTGGGTAAAACTTCGTGTCCCTTGCCTCCTGTTACCATCTAGCCTAGACGCACAGTTCGGGACCCCCTACCCGAGATCCGCCGGTTTTGACATCGACAGCAATGATGCAATACGTGCCTTGTTGCCCCTTCTGTCACTGGGAAAGGACACCGCAAGATCGAACCCAAAGCTAAGCACTTCTCCCATGGCAAGAACTACCAATCTAGTTGGCCAAACCAAACGGATAATTCGAAGAGACTTGCAAAGATAACCAATCATACATAAAAGAATTCAGAGAAGATTCAAATATTATTCATAGATAGACTTGATCATAAACCCACAATTCGTCGGTCTCAACAAACACACCGCAAACAGAAGATTACATCGAATAGATCTCCACAAAAGAGGGGGAGAACTTTGTATTGAGATTCAAAGAGAGAGAAGAAGCCATCTAGCTACTAACTATGGACCCGAAGGTCTAAGGTAAACTACTCACACTTCATCGGAGGGGCTAGGATGATGTAGAAGCCCTCCGTGATATCGGCCCTCTTCCGGCGGAGCTCCGGAACAGGCCCCAAAATGGGATCTCGTGGATACAGAAAGTTGCGGTGGTGGACTTAGGTTTTTGGCTCCTGTTCTGATCGTTTGGGGGTACGCAGGTATATATAGAAGGAAGGAGTACGTCGGTGGAGCACCGAGGGGCCCACGAGGCAGCGGGGCGCCCTAGGGGGGCGCCTCCCACCCTCGTGACCTCCTCTTTGACTCCCTGGAGTAGGGTCCAAGTCTCCTGGATCATGTTCAGTGAGAAAATCACGTTCCTGAAGATTTTATTCCGTTTGGACTCCGTTTGATATTCTGTTTCTCCGAAACACTGAAATAGGCAAAAAAAACAGCAATTCTGGGTTGAGCCTCCGGTTAATAGGTTAATCCCAAAAATAATATAAAAGTGGAAAATAAAGCCCAATATAGTCCAAAACAGTAGATAATATAGCATGGAGCAATCAAAAATTATAGCTACGTTGGAGACGTATCAGGCGCGGCCGCTCCAAAAAAGGTAATGGGCCAGGATCAGCGGTCAGATCCGCTAAGCGGAGTGGAGGTGCCGCGGTCGAGCACTCACCACGAAGCAGGATTCGAGGCGGAGCGCCGGGATCTCACACATTGACACCGCGGGGCAGCTGCGAGTCCGGCACCATGGACGGACCGGAGTACGTAGGGGAGGCCGGTGAGGTCGCACGTAGGCTACCACTAACGCTAGATCTACGAGAGCGCGGCCGACCCATACCGGCCAGCAGGCAGTAGCTGGCGGGCGCCGCGAGATGGCCGCCGCGGCCGGAGTGGCCCACGGCGCAGGGGCAGGCGCAGCCAGGGAGGGGGTGGCCCGTATTTGTTAAGTAGTCCACTTACCTTTGAAACTATTAATTTTTGATATAACAATTTTAAATTGTTGTCCTTTATGCGTTCTCATTGTCTCCGGCACACTGGTCATTTTCTTTGTGTCGAATATTTGTGTTGGTTTCTATTGGGCTAAATATACTACTTTGACATCTATCAAGTTTTTGGATATATGCAAAAGAAAGGGACTCAACCGGGCTAGCTAACTATGGCCACCAGATATATGCAGAAGAAAGGGACTCAAGGGGCACCAAGAAAAATTGGCATTAGCCACCAGATATTTGGCACTGATACGTTCTAGATGGCCACCAGATATTTGACACTGATACGTTCTAGATGGCCACCAAATATATGCAGAAGAAAGGGATTCGGGTGTTGTTTTCTGCATTTTTTTTACTTTTCAGAAGAAAAACAATAATTTTACGGAGCTAAAAAATAAAGAAAAAATACAGTCTATTTAGATCAAAAGCAATTAGACATCTGGCCCGACTTTGTTGCTGGGATGTCCCATTAAAAAGGCAGGTCCAATATTTGAAATACAAGAATAAGATCAGATAACGCTCAAGAGGTTTTTCTCCATACGAGAAATCCTTCACTCGCGGGGAATTCAAAAGGAAGTCTTATGAGCCCCACACAGCCAAGTACTGCAATTAGGGGGTGGCCACACGGGCACATAGACATCAATGTGCAAGTGGAGGTTCGTCAGCCCCTGTTGTACCTAACTAATTACAAGGTCTTGGTGATGCTTCAAGATGAGACCGCAAGCGAAGGTTGTTTAGAAAAGTCTCCACTACGTCTTCATTCCAGGGTTAGCCTCCTGACTTTCCACTGGGCGAGAGGTTTGCTTTATTCAACTCAAACGTTGAGTTTCCATCGAAGGCGACGACCAGGCGAAAGTCTTGTACACAGTCAGCCAGCTGCATCGAGCTGAATATCAGCCGACATATGTTGGAGATGACGACCAACACGCTCATAGACATGGTCTAGGGAAGAGTATTTAACAAAAAACTACCACATTTCGCGGAACCGTGCCTACAAACTACCACTTTACAAATTTGTGCCAAAAACTACCACTTTTTGACTAATCTTTAACTAAAAATTACCATCTCAGAAAAGTGCCCGATTGGCCTCTTCTAAACGCTTTTCCGACAGGATGGGCCCACATATCAGCATCAATCTTCTTCCTCCTCCTCCTCCTCTCTCTCTGGCATTTCCTCAAACACCTTGTATGCACTCCACGCTCTTCTCCGGCGGGGCAGAGCGGCGCCCCGGCGAAGCACCTCTCCGGCGCTGGTCTCCCCGTCGATGGCGTACACGAGGTGCAAAGGCGGGGGCTCGGTCGGCAGGGCCGAGCGGGGCGGGGCGAGGCCTTGGCACGATGGCGGCCGCCATGGCCGAGGCGAGCAGGCGGCTCGGCTAGGAGGGAGGGCGGCGCAGGTGGCGGGGCACGCCGGCCGGCGGGGAAGAGCGGCGGGTGGCGCGGGCTGGGCGGAGCGATGTGTGGCGCAAGCGGCGGAAGAAGCACGCGCTCGCGGCCGACGGCGCACACGCTCGTGGCGGGCGAGGCCTTGGCACGATGGCGGCCGCCATGGCC
>NC_057797.1:583925949-583994311 GCF_018294505.1 Triticum aestivum | reverse complement strand
GGCTGGGCATAGTGGCGGGTGGCACGGGCGGCGGACGGCGCACACGCTCGCGGCGACGGCGGCTACATGCACGGCCGTGCACGCACACAAGCTGCTACGGCTGCATGCTAGCACGACCGCAATGCTCCATTGGCCGGCTAGCTAGCACACGACGCTGGCTTCGACCGATGGCAGAGGTGGCGTTGCTCGCCGGCCGGCGGTGGGGGCGGGCGCGGCGCGTGGCTCGCGTGCATCTCTCGCGCGGCACGGCCTAGGAGTTGACCACTGTGTCATGTCAGCGCCTAAGTGTGGGCCATCCCTGTCATAATCATGTTTAATTTCAGCAAACTACCATGAGGCAGAAATTAGTGTTTTTTAGAAAAAATAGTCGAAAAGTGGTAGTTTTCGGCACAAATTTGTAAAGTGGTAGTTTGTAGGCACGGTTCCGTGAAATGTGGTAGTTTTTTGTTAAATATCTAGGGAACCAAGCTCTTCGCCATATTGGACCCCTGCTAGAACGTCGGGGACGCATGTGCCGGGGACGCGCCAAGCACTTCGTCAATCCCGACCCTACCTCTTGTGCTTCGTTCCTCCACATGCTCCGCACGGCAAGTTTCGTGTCTAGGAAGGGTGTGCTCTTCGACAACGTTCGTGCCCCTCGTATCGGCGATCTCGACATTGATAGCATCCACCTGGCCACGTTCAACGTTTCTGTGTGCTCCTATTTGTATCTTTTGCGACGGTGATCTCTCTGCCAAGCAAGCACTGCTCTTTTGGGCTCCCGCACTGGCCTTTGTTTAGAGTTTTGCACTCCGGGCAGATCCACGGTCGATAACATTCCAAACAAACGAAAAGAATGGAGCCATACACTGCCGTGCGAAGATGGGGTTTTATCTCATCACTGCGGATCTTAAAGGATTTTTTACCCTGTGACTACCATCCCAACAAGATAGGAGGTTTGTACTTCCAAAAAAAATTTAAAAGCACGAGAGAGGGTTTGTTAGGATCGACGCAGAGAATCCAGGGCGAGGAGGCCGCATTTGCCGATGTGGCGCTCCCAACCTGCATGCGTATATATACGGGGTGGTGGTTTCCCAATTCTCTCTCTCTCTCTTCTCTCTCTCTCTCGCTTCCCTGGAAACTTTCTCCTCCTCCACCCCCCAAAACCCAACTTCTGCCACATTGCCAAGACCACATAAACCCGGGGGCCGCGGCAGTTCGACCACACAGCCGTGCGCCTTGCCGAAATTCCATGTGATCCCAGCACCCCTGACCTTGTAATCTGTTCAGGTATCTCCGTCCGGTGTCTTTTTGGGGTGGAGTTCGTGGGATTCGGAAGGTCTGGTAGATGGGGTGGTTATCAGATCAGTTTCGGTCCAGTGTCTTCGTGTAGGAAAGGGCAGAAAAGGAAGGATCTTCCGTTTTTGTCCATGAAAAATCCGCATTAGTTTTTGTTCGTTAGTTCTTGGTTGGGGCGACTGCGGCCGCAGTGTGGAGAATCGGGGTTTTACGCGATGGATGTCGGTACTGCAGCACAGATGGTGGAGGCCTCCACTTTGTGATCTTCGACCTTGATTGGATTGTGTTTGACGAACATGGATCATCTTTTTTTTGGCATGTTCCTTGGTTGGTTGAGTGCGTTCTCCACTATGATGCTGCTGACTGATCCTTGATCAGGGATGCATCTATATAATTGATTGCTTGACCACAGACCTGTAAGATCAGAGGTGTGTGGGTCCGTCGTAACCAATTTCATCTCCAGAATTGCTTGACTTAGGGTCACATCTCTCCATTCATCATGCTATATGATCATCATGTAATTATTATAATGTCTTCAATACTGAAGTTGCAGCATGAGTTACATTACCATGTACTATATAATTGGTTACTGTTTTGTACTCTTAACAAAATATACAATGTATGATCTGACTGATTGCCTTCTCTACAAGAATGTTCATGTTTTGAAAAAAAAATTAAAAAAAGCAATGCATGGCTTAGTTACTTTCTCTACAAGAATGGGGTTGCCTTGTTTGCAAGGACCCTGGGTTCATACATTTATAGTCATTTGACAACTCAGTATGTACAATTTACTAAATATATATATACTTTTTCTCTCAATAGTTGCAGATCATGGAGTGCCCAATGGATACTACAGCAAGCAACGCCGCGCTGGTGCCCCGCAACATAGTGAATGATGCTGCTGCCCCGCGTTCTCCTTCGCCGGATCCAGAAGCTGAACTTATGAAGCGCCATTTCTCTGGAGAAGAAGCCGAAGGGCAATTCCCCCTGACCGCGAGCCCATCCATTCTCCTCCACGTGCTCTCATCCTCTGGGCTGGATCCTAAAGATCTTGCTGCTTTGGAGGCAAGTTCTACAATTACATTCTTAGTTCTCACGACTTTTGAGTCTTAAAATGCTGGTTATGAATTATTGTGATGACACAATGATGTGGAGATGTTTTGCTGTTTCAGGCTACATGTAAATTCTTCAGAAATCCCGCAAAATTCCCACCAGACTTGCAATTACCACTTCCGGAACTTGCAGCATTCGACATGTGCCAGCAAAGGGCCATGTTTAAGCCGATGAAACCAGAAGAGAAGGAGTGGCTGAAGCAAAGGTGCGGGGGCTCTTGGAAGCTTGTTCTTGGATACATTTTGGTCGGCGAGAAGAATTGCCGCCGCGGGAAATCTCAGGTCACTGCTGGACCAGGCCACAGCATTGTGGTCACCGCAAGTGGGGCCGTATACTCATTTGGCATGAATTCCTCGGGCCAGCTAGGCCTTGGGGACACAGAAGACAAGTTCAAGCCATGCCTTATCAGGTAAGAGTACGTTGATTTGGTTGAATTTTGGGAATCTTGTCTGCCGATGTAACAAACTGTTGCTGCATTTGTAGGTCTCTGCAAGGCATCAGGATCACGCATGCCGCGGTTGGATCGAGTCGAACAATGCTCGTGAGCGACACGGGAAGTGTCTACGTATTTGGAATCGACACCTTTGGGGGGTATAGTTTGAATGGAGCACTTGCTACTGACTACGTTAACATGCTTGCAAAGCGGACACAAATCACAATTTGGCCAGTGTGTCGCTGGTCCAAATGCGATAGCAAAAAATTCACTTGAGGCGCTTAAGCCTTCCACACCGCAGCGCTCATGACGGATCTAGTGGCACCGAGGAATTGCACCTTGTACGCGGAGGCCGCTGAACTTCCAAGTGATGCCGTCCTCAATTTGAGCGTCAACAAAAGATATCCCAAAGTGGAATGATCTCATGAATGTGATAGAAGGACCAATGCGAAGGGAGTTTTAATTTTGGACGGCCAAGCCCTCGTCCTCCATAGACGAAAAAGGCTATTCACTCCGCTTAATAGCTAAAGCACTGACCAACAAGTGAACCGATACAAACTCACGCCACCACCACACACAACATACACCTAAGGCAAGATATAAAGGTGCCAGTCACCGCCACACTACCCCCACGGCAACCAAGCAAACTAGAGATACACGAAGAAGAACTGCTTAATGCCGACATAGAGCACCCATGAGCGCTCCACCGAGGAAGATGAGATGGACATTGCCGGAGCGAGGGCTCAAAGACGGTGCCTCCAAGAAGGGTGCGACTTCGGAAGCCGCCACTGTCCGATCCGGGGATCAAGTTTTCAGCTGGAGCATCACGAAAGGGGTGGGAACACCACAACAAAGCCTGTAAAGACGAACAGACATCCGCGGACGCCGTCGTCGTCGACCGGTCCAGGGACGGGCAAGTGGTGTACCCCGGTGCTCAAACCCCTCTGTCACATCCACACTCCGCCAACCACCCGCAACCATGTTGCCCGAGTGGCCGTGGCTGTTCGCCCGCACCCCAGCCGCGTGATCCGCCATGATCATCATGCCTCCCACCGCCAGGGTCGCCGCCCTGCATCCAGACCACCCATGAGAACATCAAAGGATGCGACTTTGACCAAATCAGCCAACCCAAACACCGTCGGCACCGCCAGCGACCACCCTACCTCAAACATTGCCAGAGTTGCGACCAGAGAGCGCTAGGCCAAGGAAAGGGGGAGGGGGAGGAGCGGCACATGACCACGACCGACACCCCTGCGCCGGCGACGGGCAGCTCGACCTCGTCAGAGCACCCGTTCCTCCTACCGGTCTCCCCACCAGAAACACCCCTGTTTCGCCCTACCATGGTTGCCGGCCCGGACCGACGTGAGGCCACCGGCAGCCGCCCATCTGTCAGAGAAGAGGAGATCAGCCGCCACGGCAGCCTAGGGTGGGCCCAAGGGAGACCCTCCCGCGCCGCACGCAAACATCCAGACGCCGGGGAGGATGGACCCGACCGGACGCAGGAGCACGCACCACCAAATCCCACGAGATCCCGAGAGCCCGCAGTCGCCACACCGCCAGCCACTGCCCAGGCCGCCGGCGCACCACCATCCGACGCGCACGCCGCCGCAGCCCGCCGCCCCCGTGCAAGGCCGACGCCTGCGCCCGATCCAGCCGCCCCGCGCCGGCCTACTTGGAAGAGTGCAAGGGAGAGGAGAGCCCTGCCGCCGCCAACGCTGAGGGACGAGGAGGGGAGGGAGGTTGAGTGGCAGCTAGGGTTTCCCCCCGGGCCGCTCACGGGAGCGGCCGGGAGGGAGGGAGGGCCCTCGTCCTCCATGGCCTCCACCTCCGTCGATTTCCCCCTCCCGCCATCTCCGACCAAATCCCCTTTGCACCGTGCCCTACACCGCGTCTTGTTTTTGCGCCCGACTCTGGCTCGCTAGAAACGGTCGATTCGAGCGTTCCCAACAAGCCAGGGTGTGGTGGCTTCGGCTTCCGGTAAGTTGAACTGGAAGATCTAGGCCCCCTCTGCGGATGGGTGAACCTAAATCTGAATTGCTTCCTCTTCAAATGATAACTGTCCGTTCTTCATGTTATGTTCCTAAGGATATGTTTGACAAGTACCTATTCTCTATTAAAAAAATGTTTGACAAGTGGTGCTTGAAATGTTTGTTTTTTAGAAAGAAATAATAATAAATAGATAAAGTGTAGTACAATATCCCAGAAAACCACTGAATTTGAAAAAACAATTAGCAAGACATTTCAGGTATAGAGGGGCTTGTTTGATGCGCTCACTTCATTTTCCGCTTCTGCTACAAAAGGTATTCAAATTTAGAAAACTTGGATGTATCATCGGCATGCTGTACAAATCATCACTAGCATTATTTGGTTCTTTCATACAAGAAGTGGAAACAGCCTCTCCAGGTCTCTTGTCAAATCTGCTTAGCTAAAAATCTGACTAAATGCAGCCTACAGACAACAGGTTCCATCATTTGTTTTACAAATAACAAGAACTCGCTCGGTGCAAATGCATTTAGACTGAATCCAGTCCACAGACTCTCCTAAAAAAATTGCTGCCAAAGGGTGCCAATTCTCCAGCTTCAGGCAAAATTTTGAGTTTGCAGAATTTATGTGATTGTGGTTCATCATCCTTGATCATCCATTTCTGCATCCCAAAGGCCACAACATAAAAAAAGCTGAATGCGGTGGAACCTAAAAAAAGAACATATCAAACTATTTTTCCGACGCATTTAAAAAAACATGCCAATTGTTCGAGGCCTTTATGTTCCTGTAAATTTTCATGTAAAACCGATCAGTTGTGTGCCCCATGAAAGAAAACTAGTTTGGTGCATAACTTTTTTTGTTTTTTAGAGAATGGGAATTCGAATTATTTTACCAGGACACAAAAGGCTCCTTTTTTATTAAAATGTACAACCATGTTGAGGATTCAAAACACTATATGCGTAAGTCAGAAGGGGTGGGGGCGCTGCTCAAACATGTACATGCTGATATGTGGTCAAGAAACCACATGGCAACTAGTAACATAGCAGCAAGACCTCTAATTGCATGGCCTACTGATGCAGTGATGCCCAAATACAGGGCAATGTACCTGTTAGATTGACTGTTTAGGGCCCTTCCAGCAGAGCAGGTTCGAACCAAACCCAGAAGAAGTCTTGATGGACCTGCAGGACAAACAATGAGTATGGTGTTGCACTGTAAAATCTAGAGACAGTAATGTGATTGAGTATTCAGTTCTCTAACTAAACGTTTCCTACCGAACATATACTAATGAAGAAGTAAAAAAACTGTTAGGAAATGTCAAGGACTTTCAGATAACTTACAAGTCCTCATCTCTCGAACCGTAAGTAGCTCTTGAATTCGATCTTGGACACTGCTCATACGGCCCATATGTGCAGAAATATGTATCGAATTCTTTCTTAGGTAGGAAACCCATTTTGTTGTGTGGCTGGATCCTGAAGCAGATTGTGTGTGCTGCATCTGACGAGAAGAACCTCTTTTGCAGCTTCAATGTTCGTGAGAAGCAATTCGGCTGAAGGTCAGGCTCCTGGATGCTGTCGAAACGACCCTGCTCACTTGCGCCCTTGGAGTAGTTAGTCTCCGACCTACATGTCCTTGTCAGGTCATCAGTCATGGATCTGTTTGATGTCAAGGTGCTCCGGGCATCGTCCTCGGAGCCATGAACTGTTGGCTTAGAATCAACACGTTGCACGATGAATGGCGATGGCTGCTGACTAGAGGAGTAGCCTTT
This sequence comes from Triticum aestivum, assembly GCF_018294505.1. NCBI lineage: Eukaryota > Viridiplantae > Streptophyta > Magnoliopsida > Poales > Poaceae > Triticum > Triticum aestivum. The sequence continues at coordinate 583,987,739 of NC_057797.1, read as the reverse complement.
GTGAGGTGTTTCTCTTGCTCCAAGCCTCACAGGTTCATCCTCATCTGTCACTGTGGAATCTGACAGCTCTTGCTTTCGTCCCGAGCAGCCGAGCAGGTTGAATGAGTGTCTCTTTGACCTTGCATCTTTCCTCGCTGCACACGGGACAAGTTTGAATCTAACCTCCACATTGAACCCGAGAACGTGCTGCAGTACTCCTTGTATCAGGCTTTGCATTTTCTCTGCCCTTGATAGGTGATCCGGGTGACTAAATCCAACTTCAGCTATAGCCACCTCTGCAAATGTTCACATTTAGTGTGTCATAGTCAGCACAAACCTATGAGAAGGCCAAAACCAAGAAAAACATGGCACACCTGAATTACCTTCGGTAACATGGACTGATGATAGGATTCCTTCTTTCTTGAGGAAACTTCTGGCTGATCTTGATTGACACTTCCCAGTGGCTCTCCTCCAGATGTTTTCAAGCTTAAGCCGTCTACAGTGTCTCTCGGAACAGTTGGACTTATTGCTGTTACACGCATCGCAGAAATTGGAGCTTGAGTTTACCTTGGATACCCAGTCATCTGCACATAACATCAGAAATATTAAACTATCATTCTGTACAGGCACAAGTACACATACTCCCTCGGATCCACATAATTGTCACTGATTTAGTACAAAGTTGTACTAAATCAGTGACAATTAATATGGATCGGAGGGAGTAATATATTTGAGTGTGCTTACCTGTATATCCTGTTGCTGAGCGTGCATGCATGTCATTTGTTTCTGCTACTATGTCAGATTCAGAACTGCCAAACTGCAAAAGTGCAACAGTAACCCAAGTTGCCTTATTTCTTGATGTCCTCAACTGTTTTTCAGTTTCTGACAGTATTTTGAGTGCATGTCTTAGTTTCTCTATACCAACATCTGCCACTGCAAGATCATTGGAAAATAGTAAGGGTAAAGAAACTTAGGGGAACAGAAGGGTATGTGGATAGCAAACTTTTCATAGTTCCAAATGCACTGGTTATCAGAACATGCCATACCATTACTGATTTGACAATATAGAGGGTAAAAAAATGAGAACACAAAACACTCCATATTATCAATTAATGCATTGAGCCTGCAGTCGTTAATGATAATATGTGAAAGTAGAAAAATCCATTCAAGGAAAGAATACATACACGCATATCTTCCCAAGAAACTTTTGCTGACTTCTGTTACCGCAGATTGGCATCGTCCTGAGAGAATGTCCATAATAAGGTTTGCCAGCTGAGAGACCAGCTGCAGGGGATCAACTGACGACGCCATAAGTTCCCGAGCTCGTCTAACTGTATTGGTTGTGTCCGATGACAGTGCTAGATCAAGCAACTCAATCAACTCATCATCAGAAACCAATCCTACCTGCAAATAACAAATGTAGAAACATTATTATACTGTGTAACTGGCAATAGTCATTACTATAGGTAGTACTACTCACAAGTTCATGCACAAGAGAAATCGTGACCCTCTTCCCAAGCAAACTAAGTTGATCCAGCATTATTTCAGCGTCTCTAAGAGAACCATTAGACTTTGCAGCAATGAAGTGCACCGCATCATGGTCAAATTCTAACCCTTCATCTACGCAGATTCTCTCCAACCTGTTGACAATATCTGCAACCTTTATCTTTGGAAAATGGAACTTCTGGCAATGTGTGACGGAAGTGCGAGGCAAGCTATCTAGATCAGAAGTAATCATAATGTAGACAGCATGCCGGTATGGCTCATCAAGACTCTTCACTATTGCCGACCAGGCATCTTCTAGCAACAGATGGCATTCATCAACTATGAAAACCTTGAAGCGTGACGAGTATGGGACAAGAGATGCACTCTTGAGAAGTGCCTTTACGCGGCCCAAATGATCCATTTTTGCTGCATCAATTTCTTTTACGTCCCTGCTCCTCCCAGAGAAGAGAATGACACACTCTTTACAGAACCCACATGGCCTTTGCTCTTCGAGAGAGAGGCAATTTAGAGCGGCAGCAAAAATGCGTGCCGTAGACGTCTTGCCTGTACCCCGGGGGCCATGGAACAAGTACATTGGAGCAATCTTTCCTTTGCAAGAGGAATACAATAGGGACTGAGCAACCACATTGAGGCCAATCAGTTCACTGAATGATCGAGGGCGAAATTTTTGGCTTAAACACCTTGGTGTCTCGGTGTATGGTACATTTTCTTGGAACGGTACCTCAGTCCCCTCTGGGGATAGGAGAGGTTGCTCTGGACCATCACTATCGGAATAAAGATCGCGGTACTTTGATGCTCCTGACCAGCAGTAGCTTATACCGCATCCACTGAAGTTTGATCCTACAACATCATTCGACCTCACTCGTGTGTCCTCAGTTCCATGCCCTACTGTGCTTCTTCTGGACCCAACTGAGCGCGCTTCACTGGCAGACATACAAGGGCTGCCAACGCGGCTCATTGCAGCAGAAGACTTGCCCTTGAATTTGGAACGCCTTTTCACTTCTTCCTCGCTCTTCTCTGGCAAAGCGAGATGTGCCCGTTCATAGGAATTCACCTCCTCCTCTTCCTTCTCCTCCACCACGTTGGTTACTATATTGTTTGCCAACTGCCGAAGGGAGCTATGATTAGAGTGGTTAGAATCCACCGATTTCCTGTGACCATCCCCGCGGACACGATGAACTTGCTTGTTTCTTGGTGGGTTGAAGCCTCTGATCCTAACAACTGAAGATTTCCTGTAAGATGCAGTTCTTGCATTTGGTGCCCGGAAGCTTCGCTCTGACCCCATGGTAGCTTCGGCTTCCAAATCCACATCCTCTTCAATCAAATGATGGTGTGCTGACCTGCTTCCTTCCATCATCGCTCCATTGCTAGAAGCAGTCTCCCAGATCATACTGTCAGAAGGAGATGCATACTTGCTCATAGAGTTTGTTGCTGGATCCCGCAGCGACCTCACTCGCTTGAGCTGCACCAGGGTTCTTGACAGTGGGACATCCACGGAGACGGAGTGGCGCCTCATGTCAGTCATTTTGAATCTGTATTACACAGCAACAATATCTGATTATAGTTCAGTTCTGGCTGTTTCCTTGAATGTGGCTGCTTCCATTATAACAGCGTCGCAGGAACCTGAAGTAAAACAGTAAAAACGCTCAGATTATAAAGTTTATTTTGATTTCTCCGTGCAAAGGAAACAATGAGATGCCTTAATGATTGCTCAACCCTACATTGCAAACGCATCTTCGAGAAGTAATAAATGGATATTGACATTTTCGTGTTTCCAAAGATAAATTGAGAGACATGTACGACGCCCTACAACAGTTAAATCCGGGACCCCAAAGATAGGATGATTGTAACGGTAACCCTGGAGCATTTATATACACAAAAAGAAGATTACAAAATTAAACCCGGGCCCCAAAACGCTCCATCTTATTATGAGCATTTCTATGCAGATTAAAGGAAAGAAGGTGGCAACCCAAAAATGCTCTGTTCAGCTACCAAGCGGAATAAAATGGACCGAAGAATCGGCCGTCACTTCTTCTATTCACTGAAATAACATAAAGTAAAAAAGCAGTACACGAATAATCCACACAGCCTCTGCTTTTCTAACAAACATGACAGCAAAAAGAAAGAATGTGGAGAAAACAGAAGCCAAAAAAGGTCAAATCAAATCTTGGCCACCCAACCGTATCTGTATGTACAAGTAGCAATCACCAAAATCAAATCCAGAGCAATGGGAAGCATCCATCTGGGACTACAAAAAATGGGCCAAATCTTGGTCCCATTCGGACCCATTCCCCATCCAGGAAGCACCTCCATTTCCAAAAACAAATAAAATCCAACTCACACCTGGTTAGTTTTGTATCGCACAAATGTCACAGAGCTCATAGTCCTCCTGTCGTAAACACACAAGATGTAAAGTAGAGAAGAAAACACAAGATGCGAAGAAGCGGAGCTGAAGCCAAGAACAGACCCTCGGCTGCATTATCTCCTTGGCCATCGACCGCATTGCAAGAACCACAAGATCCAGAACGAGATGGAAGAACAAAAAGGAAGGCCAGGAACAGGGAGGCGCTCGTGAGGAGCAGGGGTGGCAGGGAAAGAAAGGGATAATGGCTTCTCACTGCAGGGGCCTGGTCGAAGCCTCGGCGCATGCACGGCCGGATGGCAGATCACGGACGCGGCACGGAGCGCGGCGGCGGCGGCGGTGACCGCACCCGCACGGCAAGAAAGAACAGGCAGGGTTGAGCTCCTCTGGTACGCTGCGAGTACAATTAGCTTTAGCTCCGCAGAGCGCAGCTGTAGGAGAGAGAGGGAGACATGGAGGGCGTGAGCAACGGGCAGCGTGTGGTCACGTGCTCACTGGCAGAATGGCCAAGAAAAGGCTCAGGTTGAGGGGTTAAAGAAATGCTGCGTCGCAGCGGTCGCTGTGATGGTGTCCGTGGCCATGGCCATGGGTGTGGTGTGGGGCACTGGGCCGTAGGCGTAGGGGTCCTGCTCTGCCTGCCTGCCTGCCTCGGTGCCGGTTCCGAGGCGATGGCGTTTCCGTGGTTTGGCTCCACGGCGGAGGGCGGTGTCGCAGCCTTGCAGTGCACTTGCGGGGAGGGCGGAGAGAGAAAGGCCGATAGCCTTTTTGTTTTGTTTGCTTCTCTTTAATGGCGAGGAGGAGGTAGCGCTTTTCTGCGCAGGCAGCACCTCTCTCTTACGTGAAATTGCAAATGGCACCATGGGCACAACCCGTAGCCGAGCCCTTACTTCCAATATGCCATACTGGCAGGGCCCGGACGTCAAGTTTCCACAGGTCAACGAATTTCTAGTGCCGCTCGCATCACAGCTGCCATGACGAGACAGGACTGCGAGACGAGGGGGAGAAACTATCGTTTTGTGTCGTGTCGAGCGTGAGTGCACGGCCCCCGAGATCTCGGCCCGGAGAAAATGCGTGCCGTAAATAGGCCGTAAATATAGCAGGAAATTTTCTTCGAGAAGGACGAGAGGAAGTGAAAATTCTTTGTTTGGCGTGCACTGCTGGTGGAGTGGTACGTGTGTAGGGTACGATTGTAGCTGCAGTCTCGCTTTTTGGACCGTGATGAAAGGCTAGACTAGAAGAGAGAGACGCTGCGATTGCATCCACGGTAGTAGGGTACTAGGGGAGTATCACAGGACGTCCAAGGTCCAATCAACATCCGGCCTCATATCATGGATGGAAAGCTCTTGCACTTTCTTGACCGCCAAATAATCCCTCTGTTCTAGTAAAATGCAGTGTGTACAATTTTTAAATCGCGCCAGATAATTGCCAGCAGAGGTATAAATATTCTAAATAATAGGTTTGTCCATGATTACCCGCTCATGTTAGTCTGACTGTGTTCCTGAAAAAAAAAGGTTGATTGTGTAAAAAAATGTAATTTTAATTGTAATCCTTATTTGCTAGTAGTAAGCATTTATATAGGCTTGCTAGAGAAAACATAATTTTATTGACTTACTAAAAAATTATGTGATTCATGCCATTTAAAGTTTTATACTAAGTGAATATATTGATTTACCCAGTTTTGTAAGTCAATAAAATTATGTGATTCATGCCATTTAAAGTTTTACACTACCAACCCTCCTGGCCTCCATCCAGGCGTTGGACCTCCAGGCCGACTCGGTGTGCATATCCCCCGATGAGTGGATGCTTCGAGACACTGACAAGGAGGCTTATTGGCAACTTCAGGGAACCGAAAAGTGGGTCCTCAAGAGTGACGCCAATACCGCCTACTTCCAGGCCATTGCCAATGGTCGTAGGCGTTGCAATACCATCCCCTTGCAATGGGATGGGGAGACCCTCCTGCAGCGTCCGGACAACATTCATGCTCATGTAGATGGCTTCTATAAAGCCCTCTTCTCCGCCCCCCCCCCCCTAGGGGGGCCTGGCTCTCGCTCCTGACTTCTGGGCTCGTTCTCAATGCATCTCGGCCGAGGAGAATGTTGCCCTCACGGCCCCATTCACTGAGGAGGAAGTCTGGCTGGCGATTAAAGGAATGAATCCTTCGTCTGCCCTTGGTCCAAACGGTTTGCCAGTGAAGTTCTTCCAGACCTTCTGGACGGCCATAAAACCAGAGGTCATGGCCCTCTTTGAGGAGTTCTATGTGGGCTCCATTGACCTCGATCGCCTTAACTACGGGATCACCACCTTGATCCCCAAGGTGCCTGGCGCTTCGGACATCCGTCAGTTCCGACCGATCACGATGATCAATATGATCTTCCGCATTCTAGCAAAGGGGTACGCCAATAGGGTGGCCCCTTTGGCTGACCGCATCACCCACCCGGATCAGTCCGCCTTCATACAAGGCCAGTATATCCAGATGGGGTCATTGTCTTCCACGAAGTCCTGCACGAGGTCCGGTCCAAAAACCTCAAAGCAGTCTTCCTGAAAATCGACTTCCACAAGGCCTATGACACGATTAGCCGGTCCTTCCTTCGGGAAGTGTTGCTCAGGAAAGGGTTCGACGGTCACTGTGTCACCCGGGACATGCAGATGGTGACCTTTGGGCGCACCGCGGTGAACAATAATGGCGAGATCGGGCCCTATTTCCCCACCTTATGTGGGGTTAGACAGGGGGACCCCTTTTCTCTGTTTCTGTTCAACATGGTGGTTAACGCCCTGGCATCGATCCTGGATAGGGCAAAGGCCACCGGTCACATTCACGGCATAATCCCGCACCTAGTGGAGGGAGGAGATGTCTCCCTCCTTCAATACGCCGATGACACCATTATCATGGTGCAAGGCTTGGCGGCCGATATCTCGAACCTGAAATTCATGTTGTTGTGCTTCTAGCAGTAGTCGGGTCTCAAAATAAACTTCGATAAGAGCGAGGTGATGGTTCTTGGCTACTCCCCCTTTGATAGCCAGAGTATTGCTATCCGACTTAACTTTCGGCTTGGGTCATTCCCAACCACCTACCTGGGGATCCCGATTAGCAACTCTCGCCTATTTGTGGCGGATCTGAGGCCCTCGGTTCTCAAGCTCCAACACCGTATCGAGCCTTGGCAGGGCCGTTGGTTGTCTAAGGCGGCTCGGACGATCCTCATCAACTCGTCCCTGTCCAGCCTCCTTCTGTGTTGGGGAACGTAGCATAAATTCAAAATTTTCCTACATGTCACCAAGATCTATCTATGGAGTCATCTAGCAACGAGGGAGGAGTGGATCTATATACCCTTGTAGATCGCGCGCGGAAGCGTTCAAGAGAACGGGGTTGATGGAGTCGTACTCGTCGTGATCCAAATCACCGATGATCCTAGCGCCGAACGGACGGCACCTCCGCGTTCAACACACGTACGGAGCAGCGACATCTCCTCCTTCTTGATCCAGCAAGGGGGGAGGAGAGGTTGATGGAGATCCAGCAGCACGACGGCGTGGTGGAAGTAGCGGGATTCCAACAGGGCTTCGCTAAGCGCTGCGGGAGGAAGGAGATGTGTCACGGGAGGGAGAGGGAGGCGCCAGGCCTTAGGTATGGTTGCTCCTCCTTTTCCCCACTATATATAGGGCCAAGGGAGAGGGGGGAGGCGCATCCCTTGCCCCTTCCTCCAAGGAAGGGTGCGGCCAAGGGTGGGGAGGAGTCCATCCTCCCCAAGGCACCTCGGAGGTGCCTTCCCCTTTTAGGACTCTCCCCTTTTTCTCTTCTCTTGGCGCATGGGCCTCTTGGGGCTGGTGCCCTTGGCCCATGTAGGCCAAGGCGCACCCTCTACAGCCCATGTGGCCCCCCGGGGCAGGTGGCCCCACCCAGTGGACCCCCGGGACCCTTCCGGTGGTCCCGGTACAATACCGATGACCCCGAAACTTGTCCCGATGCCCGAAATAGCACTTCCTATATATAATTCTTTACCTCCGGACCATTCCGGAACTCCTCGTGACGTCCGGGATCTCATCCGGGACTCCGAACAACTTTCGGGTTACCGCATACTAATATCTCTATAACCCTAGCGTCACCGAACCTTAAGTGTGTAGACCCTACGGGTTCGGGAGACATGCATACATGACCGAGATGACTCTCCGGTCAATAACCAACAGCGGGATCTGGATACCCATGTTGGCTCCCACATGTTCCACGATGATCTCATTGGATGAACCACGATGTCAAGGACTTAATCAATCCCGTATACAATTCCCTTTGTCTAGCGGTACGATACTTGCCCGAGATTCGATCGTCGGTATCCCGATACCTTGTTCAATCTCGTTACCGGCAAGTCTCTTTACTCGTTCCGTAACACATCATCCCGTGATCAACTCCTTGATCACATTGTGCACATTATGATGATGTCCTACCGAGTGGGCCCAGAGATACCTCTCCGTTTACACGGAGTGACAAATCCCAGTCTCGATTCGTGCCAACCCAACAAACACTTTCGGAGATACCCGTAGTGCACCTTTATAGTCACCCAGTTACGTTGTGACGTTTGGTACACCCAAAGCATTCCTACGGTATCCGGGAGTTGCACAATCTCATGGTCTAAGGAAATGATACTTGACATTAGAAAAGCTTTAGCATACGAACTACACGATCTTGTGCTAGGCTTAGGATTGGGTCTTGTCCATCACATCATTCTCCTAATGATGTGATCCCGTTATCAATGACATCCAATGTCCATGGTCAGGAAACCGTAACCATCTATTGATCAACGAGCTAGTCAACTAGAGGCTTACTAGGGACATGGTGTTGTCTATGTATCCACACATGTATCTGAGTTTCCTATCAATAAAATTATAGCATGGATAATAAACGATTATCATGAATAAGGAAATATAATAATAACTAATTTATTATTGCCTCTAGGGCATATTTCCAACAGTCTCCCACTTGCACTAGAGTCAATAATCTAGTTCACATCGCCATGTGATTAACACTCACAGGTCACATCGCCATGTAACCAACATCCAAAGAGTTTACTAGAGTCAATAATCTAGTTCACATCACCATGTGATTAACACTCAATGAGTTCTGGGTTTGATCATGTTGCTTGTGAGAGAGGTTTTAGTCAATGGGTCTGAACCTTTCAGATCCGTGTGTGCTTTACAAATCTCTATGTCATCTCCTAGATGTAGCTACCACGTTCTATTTGGAGCTATTCCAAATAACTGTTCTACCTGGAGCTATTCTAAATTGTTGCTCCATTATATGTATCCGGTATCTCTACTCAGAGCTATCCGGATAGGTGTTAAGCTTGTATCGACGTAACTCTTTACGTCGAACTCTTCATCACCTCCATAACCGAGAAAATTCCTTAGTCCACTAGTTACTAAGGATAACTTTGACCGCTGTACTGTGATCCATTCTTGGATCACTCTTGTACCCCTTGACTGACTCATGGCAAGGCACACTTCAGGTGCGGTACACAGCATAGCATACTGTAGAGCCTATGTCTTAAGCATAGGGGACGACCTTCGTCCTTTCTCTCTATTCTGCCGTGGTCGAGCTTTAAGTCTTAACTTCATACCTTACAACTCAGGCAAGAACTCCTTCTTTGACTGATCCATCTTGAACACCTTCAAGATCATGTCAAGGTATGTGCTCATTTGAAAGTACTATTAAGCGTTTTGATCTATCCTTATAGATCTCGATGCTCAATGTTCAAGTAGCTTAGTCCAGGCTTTCCATTGAAAAACACTTTCCAAATAACCCTATATGCTTTCCAGAAATTCTACGTCATTTCTGATCAACAATATGTCAACAACATATATTCATCAGAAATTCTATAGTGCTCCCACTCACTTCTTTGGAAATACAAGTTTCTCATAAACTTTGTATACACCAAAATCTTTGATCATCATCAAAGCATACATTCCAACTTCGAGATGCTTACTCCAGTCCTTAGAAGGATTGCTGGAGCTTTGCATACTTATTAGCATCTTTCAGGATTGACAAAACCTTCCGTTTGTATCACATACAACCTTTCCTCAAGAAAATCGTCGAGGAAACAATGTTTTGACATCCTATCTGCAAGATTTCATAAATAATGCAGTAATCGCTAACATAATTCCAACAGACTCTTAGCATCGCTACGAGTGAGAAAGTCTCACCGTAGTCAACTCCTTGGACTTGTCGGAAAACATCTTAACGACAAGTCGAGCTTTCTTAATGGTGACATTTACCATCATCGTCCGTCTTCCTTTTAAAATCCATATGTACCTAATAGCCTTACGACCATCAAGTAGTTCTTCCAAAGTCTACACTTTGTTTTCATATATGGATCCTCTCTCGGATTTTATGGCCTCGAGCCATTTATCGGAATCCAGGCCCACCATCGCTTCTCCATAGCTCGTAGGTTCATTGTTGTCTAGCAACATGACTTCCAAGACAGGATCACGTACCACTCTGAAGTAGTACGCATCCTTGTCATCCCACGAGGTTTGGTAGTGACTTGATCTGAAGTTTCATGATCACTATCATAAGCTTCCACTTCAATTGGTGTAGGTGCCACAGGAACAACTCCCTGTGCTCTACCACACACTAGTTGAAGAGACGGTTCAATAACCTCATCAAGTCTCCACCATCCTCCCACTCAATTCTTTCGAGAGAAACTTTTCCTCGAGAAAGGACCCGATTCTAGAAACAATCCCTTATTGCTTTCGAATCTGAGACAAGAGGTATACCCAACTGTTTTGGGTGTCCTATGAAGATGTATTTATCCGCTTTGGGTTCGAGCTTATCGGCCTGAAACTTTTTCACATAAGCGTCGCAGCCCCAAACTTTTAAGAAATGACAGCTTAGGTTTCTCTAAACCATAGTTCATACGGTGTCATATCATCGGAATTACGTGGTGCCCTATTTAAAGTGAATGTGGTTGTCTCTAATGCCTAACCCATAAACTATCATGGTAATTCGATAAGAGACATCATGGTATGCATCATATCCAATAGGGTGCAGTTATGATGTTCGGACACACCATCACACTATGGTGTTCCAGGCTGTATTAGTTGTGAAATAATTTCCACAATGTCTTAATTCTGTGCCAAACTCGTAATTCAGATATTCATCTCTATGATCATATCATAGATCTTTTATCCTCTTATCACGATGATCTTTCAACTTCACCCTGAAATTACTTGAACCTTTCAATAATTCAGACTCATGATTCATCAAGTAAATATACTCAACATCTACTCAAATCATCTGTGAAGTAAGAACATAACGATATCCACTACACGCCTCAGCACTCATTGGACTGCACACATCAAAATGTATTACTTCCAACAAGTTGCTTTCTAGTTCCATTTTACTGAAAACGAGGCTTTCAGTCATCTTGCCCATGTGGTATGATTTGCATGTCTCAAGTGATTCAAAATCAAGTGAGTCCAAACGGTCCATTTGCATGGAGTTTCTTCATGCATATACACCAATAGACATGGTTCGCATGTCTCAAACTTTTCAAAAATGAGTGAGCCCAAAGATCCATCAACATGGAGCTTCTTCATGCGTTTTATACCGATATGACTTACGTGGCAGTGCCACAAGTAGGTGGTATTATCATTACTATCTTTTGGCATGAACATGTGTATCACTACGATCGAGATTCAATAAACCATTCATTTTAGGTGCAAGACCATTGAAGGTATTATTCAAATAAACAGATTAATCGTTATTCTCCTTAAATGAATAACCGTATTGCGATAGACATAATCCAATCACGTCTATGCTCAACGCAAACACCAATCTCGATGGTAGAGGGAGCGTGCGATGCTTGATCATATCAACATTGGAAACACTTCCAACACATATCGTCAGCTCACCTTTAGCTAGTCTCCGTTTATTCCGTAGCTTTTATTTCGAGTTACTAACCCTTAGCAACCGAACCGGTATCTAATACCCTGGTGCTACTAGGAGTACTAGTAAAGTACACATCAACACAATGTATATCCAATATACTTCTATCGACCTTGCCAGCCTTCTCATCTACCAAGTATCTAGGGTAATTCTGCTCCAGTGGCTGTTCCCCTTATTACAGAAGCACTCAGTCTCGGGTTTGGGTTCAACCTTGGGTTTCTTCACTAGAGCAGCAGCTGAATTGCCGTTTCATGAAGTATCCCTTTGTTCCCTTGCCCTTCTTGAAACTAGTGGTTTCACCAACCATCAACAATTGATGCTCCTTCTTGATTTCTACTTTCGCGGTGTCAAACATCGTGAATATCTCAAGGATCATCATATATATCCCTGATATATTATAGTTCAACACGAAGCTCTAGCAGCTTGGTGGTAATGACTTCGGAGAAACATCATTATCTCATCTGGAAGATCAACTCCCACTCGATTCAAATGATTGTTGTACTCAGACAATCTGAGCACAAGCTCAACAATTGAGCTTTTCTCCCTTAGTCTGCAGGCTAAGAAAATCGTCGGAGGTCTTATACCTCTTGACGTGAGCACGAGCCTGAAATCCCAATTTCAGCCCTCGAAACATCTCATATGTTTCGCGACGTTTCATAAAACCGTCTTCGGTGCCTCAACTCTAAACCATTTAACTGAACTATCACGTAGTTATCAAAATGTGTATGTCAGATGTTCGCAACATCCATAGACAACGTTCGAGGTTCAGCACACTGAGCGGTGCATTAAGGACATAAGCCTTCTATGAAGCAATGAGGACAATCCTCAGTTTACGGACCTAGTCCGCATAATTGCTACTATCAACTTTCAACTAAATTTTCTCTAGGAACATATCTAAACAGTAGAACTGAAGCGCGAGCTACGACATAATTTGCAAAGACCTTTTGACTATGTTCAGGATAATTAAGTTCATCTTATGAACTCCCACTCAGATAGACATCCCTCCAGTCATCTAAGTGATTACATGATCCGAGTCAACTAGGCCGTGTCTGATCATCACGTGAGACGGACTAGTCAACATCGGTGAACATCTTCATGTTGATCGTATCTACCATACGACTCATGCTCGACCTTTCGGTCTTCTGCGTTCCGAGGCCATGTCTATGCACATGCTAGGCTCGTCAAGTTAACCCTAAGTGTTTTGCATGTGTAAATCTGTCTTACACCCGTTGTATGTGAACGTAAGGATCTATCACACCCGATCATCACGTGGTGCTTCGAAACGACGAACTTTAGCAACGGTGCACAGTTAGGGGAGAACACTTCTTGAAATTTTAGTGAGGGATCATCTTATTTACTACCGTCGTTCTAAGTAAACAAGATGCAAAAACATGATAAACATCACATGCAATCAAATAATAGTGACATGATATGGCCAATATCATATAGCTCCTTTGATCTCCATCTTGGGGCTCCATGATCATTTTGTCACCGGCATGACACCATGATCTCCATCATCATGATCTCCATCATCGTGTCTTCTTGAAGTTGTCTCGCCATCGACATGCAAGTCGTGATTCCCTTGACAAGAACATGATCAATCTCATACATCACATATATCATTCATCACATCCTTTTGGCCATATCACATCACATAGCATACCCTGCAAAAACAAGTTAGACGTCCTCTAATTGTTGTTTGCATGTTTTACGTGGCTGCTATGGGTTTCTAGCAAGAACGTTTCTTACCTACGCAAAAACCACAACGTGATATGCCAATTGCTATTTACCCTTCATAAGGACCCTTTTCATCGAATCCGATCCGACTAAAGTGGGAGAGACAGACACCCGCTAGCCACCTTTATGCAACTAGTGCATGTCAGTCGGTGGAACCAGTCTCACGTAAGAGTACGTGTAAGGTCGGTCCGGGCCGCTTCATCCCACGATGTCGCCGAATCAAGATAAGACTAGTAACGACAAGCATATTGAACAAAATCAACGCCCACAACTACTTTGTGTTCTACTCGTGCATAGTAACTACGCATAGACCTAGCTCATGATGCCACTGTTGGGGAACGTAGCATAAATTCAAAATTTTCCTACATGTCACCAAGATCTATCTATGGAGTCATCTAGTAACGAGGGAGGAGCGGATCTACATACCCTTGTAGATCGCGCGCGGAAGCGTTCAAGAGAACGGGGTTGATGGAGTCGTACTCATCGTGATCCAAATCACCGATGATCCTAGCGCCGAACGGACGGCACCTCCGCGTTCAACACACGTACGGAGCAGCGACATATCCTCCTTCTTGATCCAGCAAGGGGGGAGGAGAGGTTGATGGAGATCCAGCAGCACGACGGCGTGGTGGAAGTAGCGGGATTCCAACAGGGCTTCGCTAAGCGCTGCGGGAGGAAGGAGATGTGTCACGGCAGGGAGAGGGAGGCGCCAGGCCTTAGGTATGGTTGCTCCTCCTTTTCCCCACTATATATAGGGCCAAGGGAGAGGGGGGAGGCGCAGCCCTTGCCCCTTCCTCCAAGGAAGGGTGCGGCCAAGGGTGGGGAGGAGTCCATCCTCCCCAAGGCACCTCGGAGGTGCCTTCCCCTTTTAGGACTCTCCCCTTTTTCTCTTCTCTTGGCGCATGGGCCTCTTGGGGCTGGTGCCCTTGGCCCATGTAGGCCAAGGCGCACCCTCTACAGCCCATGTGGCCCCCCGGGGCAGGTGTCCCCACCCGGTGGACCCCCGGGACCCTTCCGGTGGTCCCGGTACAATACCGATGACCCCGAAACTTGTCCCGATGCCCGAAATAGCACTTCCTATATATAATTCTTTACCTCCGGACCATTCCGGAACTCCTCGTGACGTCCGGGATCTCATCCAGGACTCCAAACAACTTTCGGGTTACCGCATACTAATATCTCTATAACCCTAGCGTCACCGAACCTTAAGTGTGTAGACCCTACGGGTTCAGGAGACATGCAGACATGACCGAGATGACTCTCCGGTCAATAACCAACAGCGGGATCTGGATACCCATGTTGGCTCCCACATGTTCCACGATGATCTCATCAGATGAACCACGATATCAAGGACTTAATCAATCCCGTATACAATTCCCTTTGTCTAGCGGTATGATACTTGCCCGAGATTCGATCATCGGTATCCCGATACCTTGTTCAATCTCGTTACCGGCAAGTCTCTTTACTCGTTCCGTAACACATCATCTCGTGATCAACTCCTTGATCACATTGTGCACATTATGATGATGTCCTACCGAGTGGGCCCAGAGATACCTCTCCGTTTACACGGAGTGACAAATCCCAGTCTCGATTCGTGCCAACCCAACAGACACTTTCGGAGATACCCGTAGTGCACCTTTATAGTCACCCAGTTACGTTGTGACGTTTGGTATACCCAAAGCATTCCTACGGTATCCGGGAGTTGCACAATCTCATGGTCTAAGGAAATGATACTTGACATTAGAAAAGCTTTAGCATACGAACTACACGATCTTGTGCTAGGCTTAGGATTGGGTCTTGTCCATCACATCATTCTCCTAATGATGTGATCCCGTTATCAATGACATCCAATGTCCATGGTCAGGAAACCGTAACCATCTATTGATCAACGAGCTAGTCAACTAGAGGCTTACTAGGGACATGGTGTTGTCTATGTATCCACACATGTATCTGAGTTTCCTATCAATACAATTATAGCATGGATAATAAACGATTATCATGAACAAGGAAATATAATAATAACTAATTTATTATTGCCTCTAGGGCATATTTCCAACATTCTGTTCATCATGAGTTTCTACAGCCTGCCCGAAACATTGCATCATGAGATTGGCTTTGTCCAGGCGTGTTTCTACTGGGCCGACGAGGGTGATAAGAAGAAATACCATATGGTCCGCTGGATCGACATCTGCAAACCTAGAGACCAAGGCGGCCTCGGCATCATGTCCTCCAAACGTGTGAACCTGGCTCTCCTCACGAGATGGCTTTGGCGCATTGTGAATGGCGAGGGTGGCATGTGGCTACAAATCATCCTGAGCAAATACTTGCGCGGCCAACCCCTTGCCTTTTGCATTAGGTCGGGAGGCTCCCAGTTCTGGCAGTCCGTTGATACGTCCATTTTGCATCATGTTTTCCTACTGTTATTTATGATGTTTTATGCGTAATAATGCTTTTTGGAGTAATTCTAATGCCTTTTGTCTCATAATTTTCAAGGTACACACAAAGAGGGAGAATTCCGGCAGCTGGAAATCTGGACCTGAAAAAGCTACGTCAGGCTACCTATTCTGCACAACTCCAAACAAGCTGAAACTTTACGGAGAATTTTTATGGAAGATATGAAGAATATTGGAGCAAATAAGTACTAGAGGGGGCCCACCAGGTGGGCACAACCCACCTGCGCGCTCCCTGGTGGGTTGTGCTCACCCAGGCCCACCTCTGGTGCCCACCTTTTGGTATATAAGTCATTTTGACCTAGAAAAAAATAAGAGAGGACTTTCGGGACGGAGCGCCGCCATCTCGAGGCGGAACTTGGGCAGGAGCACTTTTGCCCTCCGGCGGAGCGATTCCGCCAGGGGAACTTCCCTCCCGAAGGGAGAAATCATTGTCATCATCACAAACAACTCTCCCATCTTGGGGAGGGCAATCTCCATCAACATCTTCAACATCGCCATCTCATCTCAAACCCCAGTTCATCTCTTGTGTTCAATCTTGTTACCGGAACTATAGATTGGTGCTTGTGGGTGACTAGTAGTGTTGATTACACCTTGTAGTTGATTACTATATGGTTTATTTGGTGGAAGATTATATGTGTTAGATCCATTATGCTATTTAATACCCCTATGATCTTGAGCATATTTATCACTTGTGAGTAGTTACTTTTGTTCCTGAGGTCACGGGAGAAATCATGTTGCAAGCATGTGAATTTGATATGTGTTAGATATTTTGATAGTATGTATGTTGTGATTCCCTTAGTGGTGTCATGTGAACGTCGACTACATGACACTTCACCATATTTTGGTCTAAGGGAATGCATTGTGGAGTAGTTATTAGATGATGGGTTGCGAGAGTGACAGAAGCTTAAACCCTAGTTTATGCGATATTCCGTAAGGGGCCGATTGGATCCAAAAGTTTAATTCTATGGTTAGGATTTATCCTTAATACTTTTCTCGTAGTTGCGGATGCTTGCGAGGCGGTTAATCATAAGTAGGAGGTTTGTTCAAGTAAGAACAACACCTAAGCATTGGTCCACCCACATATCAAATTATCAAAGTAGCGAACATGAATCGAATCAACATGGTGAAAGTGACTAGATGAAATTTCCGTGTACCCTCAAGAATGCTTTGCTTACTATAAGAGACCGTTTTGGCCCGTCCTTTGCCTCAGAAGGATTGGGCTACCTTGCTGCACTTTTGTTACTATTATCATTTCTTACTCATTACAAAATATCTTGCTATCAAACTACTCAGTTACTTATAATTTCAGCACTTGCAGACATTACCTTGTTGAAAACCACTTGTCATTTCCTTCTGCTCCTCGTTGGGTTCTGATATCCGACGTATCTATAATTTATGAAGTATTCATGCTGTTTTATTATAGTTCTTGGATGTTTTACAAGCATTTTATAGCAACTCTATATCATTTTTTGGGACTAACCTATTGACCCACTGCCCAGTGCCAGTTGCTATTTTTTGCTTGTTTTTACATCACAGGAAATCAATATCAGATGGAGTCCAAACACTGCGAAACTTTTTGTGGATTTTTTATGGACCAGAAGATATCCAGTGGGCTGGAGCAGCACCTGGGGGTGTCCTGAGGGGGGAACAACCCACCAGGGCGCGCTTGGGGGCCCAGGCGCACCCAAGTGGGTTGTGCCCACCTCGGTGGCCTCATGTACCCCCTCTTCGCCCTATAAATCGTCAAATATTCCAAAAACCCTCGGGGTAACCCTAGATCGGAAAGAATAACTTGGTGTTATTTTAGTATGAACTCTTGATAGATCGATCGGAAAGAATAACTTGGTGTTATTTTAGTATGAACTCTTGGATAGATCGATCGAAAAGAATAACTTGGCGTTATTTTAGTACAAATTCTTGGATAGATCGATCAGAAAGAATAGCTACAAACGATTTCTTCTTATGTTCTCCGCTAGATAGGAACTTTGGAGCGATTCTTCATTGCACGTTGATGGATGGTTATATGATCCAATTATATTATCATTGTTGAGAGATTGCACTAGTGAAAGTACGGACCCTAGGCCTCATTTTCAAGCATTGCAATACCGTTTTTGTGCCCGTTTACTATTTTCTACCTTGTTGTTTTTATTTATTCAGATTATAAAAATATATTTCTACCATCCATATTACACTTTTATCACCATCTCTTCGCCGAACTAGTACACCTATACAATTTTCCATTATATTAGGTGTGTTGGGGACACAAGAGACTTTTTATTATTTGGTTGCAGGATTGTTTGAGAGAGACCATCTTCATCCTACGCCTCCCACAGATTGAGAAACCTTAGGTCATTCACTTGAGGGAAAATTGCCACTGTCCTACAAAACTCTGCGCTTGGAGGCCTAACACGTGTCTACAAGAATAAAGTTGCGTAGTAGACATCAAGCTCTTTTATGGCGCTGTTGCCAGAGAGGTGAGTGCTTGAAGGTATTGCAATTGAATCTTTTAGTTTCTTGTTTTATCACTAGTTTGGTTTATTAAGGAAAACTAAAAATTGGAATTGTGGTTGCATCATATTATTCATCTTTATGATGTCTTTCGTGAAAATGATGGAAAAGAAAATTGTGCTCAATTGATAGAAGAAGAATTCTATAAAATGTTTTACAAAAAATCTTTGAATGATGAGCATGATTGCAATGTTATTAGTATGAACTCTTTGAATATCCATGATGCTAACGATATGCAAAGCCACAAGCTTGGGGATGCTATATTTGATGAAAATGATATTTTTAGTCCCCCAAGATTTGGTTTGCAATTTTTTATAATAATTTCATGCCTCCTATTTATGATGATTATAATGATGAAAGTGGATTTGGAGAGGTCATGACTTTATTTAGTGATTAACCCACTATTTTGGAGGAGGTTGCAATTGACTATGACAACAAAGTTGCTATCTATGATGATTATGGTGATGACATGTATGATATAAATAATAATGATAACCATGAAACTTGTCATCATGATTTTAATTTTCAATCCCAGGATAGTTATTTTGTTGAATTTGCTCCCACTACTATTGATGAGAATAAATTTGCTTATGTGGAGAGTAGCAAAATTTCTATGCTTATGCATCATGAAAAGAATGCTTTATGTGATGGTTATATTGTTGAATTTTTTCATGATGCTACTAAAAATTATTATGAGGGAGGAACATATACTTGTAGGTATTGCAACAATATCAAGTTTTCTCTCTATGTGTTGAAAATCTTAAAATTTTCCCTGTTTTGCCTTCCTATGCTAGTTGATTCTTGTTCCCATAAGTTGTTTGATCATAAAATCCCTATGCATAGGAAGTGGGTTAGGCTTAAATATGCTAGTCATATGCTTCATGATGATCTCTTTGTGTTTCAATTTTTATCTTTTATGCGAGCATCATTGAAATCATCATGCCTAGCTAAAAGGCATTAAAGAAAAGCACTTGTTGGGAGACAACCCAACATTTTTACCTACTGTTTTTGTGTGTTCACATGATTAGGCTACTTATTAATCATGTTTTATAGCTTTTGTTTCAATAAAGTGCCAAGTAAGACCTTTGGGATGGTCTATGATGATAGTTGATTTGATCTTGCTGAAAAATAGAAACTTTTGCGTCTGGTATAATAATTTTCATTTTCTACAAAAGCGTGATAAAATCCTGATTATTTTTGCACAATATTGATATACAAATTTCCCAGGTTGTCCTAATTTTTCAGAATTTTTTGAGTAGCAGAAGTATGGTTGGAGTATAGATTATTACAGACTATTCTGTTTTTGACAGATTCAGTTTTCAATGTGTAGTTTGCTTGTTTTCTTGGGCACGTTTGGATCCTGGGCTATTGCTCACCTAGCCTCGCTAGGCCAATTTAAGCATTTGGTTCAACCGAAATAATTTGGCTTTCAAGGGCAAGCTAGCCTCAATGGGTAAAGAAATCGTCGTTCGCGGAGGCGAGCCAATTTGGCACGCTCTCGACAGCAAGATTTCCTCGCGAGCTAGCTGGGCTAAGGCAAGGTGAACAGTACAAACAAATGTGCCCCTAGTTTCTATGGCTTATATTGCTCAATATAAATTGTGGAAATGATAAGGTACAATAGGCATTGTGTGAGAACAATTATGAATCTTGTCTTTGACAATACCAAAGTGAATGATTTGCTTATCATACCAACCTATCTCACGAAGTTCCATTAACACTACTGCAGGATGCTACTAATGCGATACTACGATCAAAGACCCTTCGAGAAACCGTGTGTGATGCCATAATCGCAAACGGTGCTGTATGAAAACCGTCAAAAAAGGTGAAAATGTTTGTGATAAGTCAGAACAAAAGAAACGGGCAGCCTAATGAAGGCGTGTGCGGTATAGAGCATACGGTTCACTCAGATGAACTGTTTGTGATTAGGCAACATAAAAGAAACGGGCAGCCAGATGAAGGTGTGTGCGATATACAACATACGGTTCACTCCGATGAACTGTTTGTGATTAGACAACACAAAAAACGGTCAGCCAGATCAAGGTGTGTCTGATTGAGGGCATACGCTTTAGAAGGATTAACTGTTTGCGATTAGGCAACATAACAGAAACGGGTAAGCCAGATCAAAGTGTCTACGATTGATGGCATACACTTCACATGGATGAACTATTTGTGATTAGCCACAACAAACTGAAATAGTTAGATAGATCAACGTGTGTGCGCTAGACGGGCACACCCATTCTAATTAAAAGACATTTGCTGACATTGCCTATTGCGGTGGACCCTATGGTGCAAACGCCACGTACGCGGCCGAGAAGGTGTACGTGCCCACGTTACGCCTTTTGGGAATAGTGCCGCACTTATAACCATTAGTAAATTTTGAGCATGCGTCCCGTCACATTCCAAATTGCAAACATGTTCACATCGATCAAAACTTAAAAGGTTTCTCACTTAGGAGCATATTACTACGCGGTTATAAATACTACTACTCCAAGATGACTGCACATTCCTCCTCAACTCCTCATCCACAAAAAGTCAAAAACAAACAAGTCATTCATCATCGTTCCCTTGCGTCCGCCATGGCCAGCGTGAGTTCTGGGTCGAGAGATTGCCACCAGGGAGAGGTGAGCCTAGAAGCGGGACCACGAGAGATGTCCCGCCTCGCCGTGATAGCAGCCAACATGTCCCGCCGCACGGCCATAGGAGCAGAGAGGTCCTGTCGCGCCGCTAAAGTAGCACGGAGGACCCGCCGCACCGTCGATGCAGCAGACTGGTCCGGCCGCGCCGCGGAAGCAGAAGAGATGTCCCGCCGCGCCACAAATGCAGCAGAGATGTCCTCACTGGCCGCGGCGGCCTGGGAAAATGCCTCGCGGGCAGGCGAGGACTCTTGCAGGCGCATGCGTGCCCTCGCCCATAGGCAGATGGATCAGATCTCCAGGTGGGCGAGGTTGCAGGTCCTGCAAGCCTCATTTGAACAGTCTACCGACGTCATCCGGCAACTAAATGAGAGCAATGCGAAGCTTCGGGCCGAGCACGACCTGTTGAGGGCAAAGATCGTCGGAAGTGCGGAGCAGCAGGAGCAAACCACTGCCTTGTTGAAGAGGACCGGCGTCATCGTCGAGAAACTTATGGACGAGAATAACAAGTTGCGCATCGAGCGCAAAGGGCTGGTGGAAGAATCCGTGGATGCTCTCAAGTAGCATCTTGAGGACAAGAAAGAGCTCGTCGCCGCTCGCCGCGGAGACTAGTTCCCGCGGCGTGCAGCAACGCATCAAGAAAGTAGGGATCAGCGAGCCAGATCGTTGTCTTCCTTCTTATTTTGCCCTTGTGTATTTCGGGTGTTGCTGCATGTGGCTTTTTTTTATTATGTTTCTAAATATGTAAGACAATTATTATGCACTGTCATCGTCCTTATATTCATCATGCTTGCTATAAGTCGCAGTCGATGCTATATAGGTCCGTCGAATCTTACATTAAAATCCTTGCAAAACTTTCTTTTCAGACTTTCATTCCTCTCTCTTAAATCTCAGTCAAGTGAGACATATAGCCACGCCGTAGAACAGGTGCTCGGGCGCCATTAATAGAGACGTTGGGAGGGAGGTGCGCGACGCGTAGCGGTCAAAGGGCTCTCCTCCCGATGAGCACGCGCAGGGGTCTGATCGCACGCCTCCCGTACTCAAATAGCTACCCTGCACGACACCTCCTTAACAATAAAAAAAGGGGACGCGTGGCCGCACGTAATTGGTAAGTCGAATGCCCACGGTTTCAATAATACTTGTGTTTCCGATTTGTAACGTGATAGCACTTGTTCCAAAATGACTTTGTTGATTGTTAATGTGTGGGCCTTAGAAAATCGGACAAAAAAATTACCACAAAATGTTGGTGCCATGCCATGATACCATGCCAAGTTTCATGATTTTCAGGCGTGTTTTGGAATTACAGGAATTAAAAAACCAAGTTTCTCAATCTTTTCGGCCGAGCCACGACACCCAGATGTTTAAATTTCACTCACATCTCTTGCATGGGACCTAGAAATTCACCCAAGAACACACATGTGATTTTTCAAATAACTTTGGTGCACTAGAGCATGTGCTTTTAGTTCAAATTTGAATTATGCACATTAAATGCCTAGAAACTCAATTATTGTATAAAAAAGGCCAAACGAACCCGAAATAATTCCAAAATTTAGCACGGTACTTCTATTTAGTCTAATCTGGATGTGTAAAAAAATAAGGCGGGAGAAGGCAGTGTACGTATGTTGTTTCGCACACGGAGGTGACACGTTCCCTCTTGGAACCATGAGCCTTCTTGAGGGAAGATCTGGTTTGCAAGAAACTTACACCAAAGCTCGTCCCAATTCGGCCAAAAATATTACCGCAGCATGTTGGTGCCATGACATGCCACCATGCCAAGTTTCATGATTTTCAGGCGTGTTTTGGAATTACAGGAATTAAAAAGCCAAGTTTCTCAATCTTTCCGGCCGAGCCACGACGCCCAGATGTTTGAATTTCACTCCAATCTCTTGCATGGGACCTAGAAATTCACCCAAGGACACACATGTGATTTTTCAAACAACTTTGGTGCACTCGATCATGTGCTTGTAGTTCAAATTTGAATTATGCACATTAAATGCCTAGAAACTCAATTAATGTATAAAAAAGGCGAAACAAGCCCGAAATAATTCCAAATTTTAGCACGGTACTTCTATTTGGTCTAATCTGGCTATGTAAAAAAATAAGGCGGCAGAATGCAGTGTACATATGTCGTTTCGCACACGGAGGTGACACGTTCCCTCTCAGAACCATGAGCCTTCTTGAGGGAAGCTCCGGTTTCCAAGAAGCTTACACCAAAGCTTGTCCCAATTCGGCCAAAAATATTACCGCAGCATGTTGGTCCCATTTCATGACACCATGCCAAGTTTCATGATTTTCACGCGTGTTTTGGAATTACAGGAATTAAAAAACCAAGTTTCTCAATCTTTCTGGCGGAGCCACGACGCCCAGATGTCTGAATTTCACTCCCATCTCTTGTATGGGACCTAGAAATTCAGCCAAGAACACACATGTGATTTTTCAAACAACTTTGGTGCATTGGAGCATGTGCTTGTAGTTCAAATTTGAATTATGCACATTAAATGCCCAGAAACTCAATTAATGTATAAAAAAGGTCAAACGAATCCGAAATAATTCCAAAATTTAGCACGGTACTTCTATTTAGTCTAATCTGGCTGTGTAAAAAAATAAGGCGGGAAAAGGCAGTGTACATATGTCGTTTCGCACACGGAGGTGACACGTTCCCTCTCGGCACCACGAGCCTTCTTGAGGGAAGCTCCGGCTTGCAAGAAGCTTACATCAAAGCTTGTCCAAATTCGGCCAAAAAAATTATCGCAGGATGCTCGTGCCATGTCATGACACCATACCAAGTTTCATGATTTTCAGGTGTGTTTTGGAATTATAGGAATTAAAAACCTAGTTTCTCAATCTTTTCGGTCGAGCCACAACGCCCAGATGTTTGAATTTCACTCCAATCTCTTGCATGGGACCTAGAAATTCACCCAAGGACACACATGTGATTTTTGAAACAACTTTGGTGCACTGGAGCTTGTGCTTGTAGTTCAAATTTGAATTATGCACATTAAATGCCCAGAAACTTAATTAATGTATAAAAAAGGCAAAACGAGTCCAGAATAATTCAAAATTTTAGCATGGTACTTCTATTTGGTCTAATCTGGATGTGCAAAAAAAATTAAGACGGGAGAAGGCAGTGTACGTATGTCGTTTCACACATGGAGGTGACACGTTCCCTCTCGGAACCATGAGCCTTCTTGAGGGAAGCTTCGGTTTGCAAGAAGCTTACACCAAAGCTTTTCCCAATTCGGCAAAAAAATTACCACAACATGTTCATGCCATGTCATGAGACCATGCCAAGTTTCATGATTTTCAGGCATGTTTTGGAATTACAGGAACTAAAAAAACCAAATTTCTCAATCTTTCCGGCCGAGCCACGACGCCCAGATGTTTGAATTTCACTCCCATCTCTTGCATGGGACATAGACATTCACCCAAGGACATAGATGTGATTTTTCAAACAACTATGGTGCACTGGAGAACGTGCTTGTAGTTCAATTTTGAATTATGCACATTAAATGCCCAGAAACTCAATTAATGTATAAAAAAGGCCAAACGAACACAGAATAATTCCAAAATTTAGCACGATATTTCTATTTGGTCTAATCTGCTTGTGTAAAAAAATTAACGCGGGAGAAGGCAATGTACATATGTCATTTCGCACACGGAGGTGACACGTTCCCTCTCGGAACCAGGAGCCTTCTTGAGGGAAGCACCGGTTTGCAAGAAGCTTACACCAAAGCTTGTCCCAATTCGGACAAAAAATTTACTGCAGCATGTTGGTGCCATGTCATGACACCGTGCCAAGTTTCATGATTTTCAACCGTGTTTTGGATTTACAGGAATTAAAAAACCAAGTTTCTCAATCATTTCGGCTGAGCCACGACACCCAGATGTTTGATTTTATTCCCATTTCTTGCATGAGACCTATAAATTCACCCAAAGACACACATGTGATTTTTCAGCAAACTTTGGTGCGTTGGAGCATGTGCTTGTAGTTCAAATTTGAATTATGCACATTAAATGCCCAGAAACTCAATTAATGCATAAACATGCCAAACGAACCCGGAATAATTCCAAATTTAAACACGACACTCATGTACTAGTTGCATGTTCACTGTACGTAAATGTTCTATCAATTCAAACACCATCCTTTCCCTCCGTAACATCATTTTGTCTTTCAAAACATAATGAAAAAATTAGGTATACCACAAACAGTTTACTAGAAAGAATCGTGTGGGATGCGATATAAAATATCTTGGCGCACCGTCTTGTCTGGTTTACGCAGGAAGCTTCGTCGTCTACAGTCCACCGCCCCCGCTTGAACCACACTTGCGCGCCAGTTTCTCGCGGCACCGAGCGAATTTTTTTGCCACCGCGGAAACATCTATCTCCCCACCCCCTCCCTCCTACCAAAAGCCACATTTCCACTATTCCTCCTTGCTTTCCAAGTTCAAACCTTCATTGCTGCTTACTGGCAGCTCAGCCTCCTCGCCGGCGACCCTTCTTCTTGCAGCGCCGCCTCCTCGCCGGCTACCCTTCTTCTTGCAGTGTCGCCTCCTAGCCGGCGACCCTTCTTCTTGCAGCGCCGCCTCCTCACCGGTGACCCTTATTTTTCCAGCGCCGCCTCCTCGCCGGCGACCCTTCTTCTTGCTGCACGGCCTCCTTGCCGCCGACCCTTCTTCTTGCTGCGCGGCCTCATCGATATGGTCAGGTAATCCACACCCCACCCACACCATCCTCCTCCTTTCCCATCCCACATGCCCCGACTAACGGAGCGACACCTTCCACCGGAATCACTGCCCCCTCCTCCAATTAAGCGCCGCCCAGAACCATTTTACACGCAGTATAACGTGGAGCTGAGTAGCATGCGGCCGCACGCGCGAACGAGGTCGCTATGGCTGACATGCGCGTCGACCGCCAGATCTTGGAGGAGCACCTCATCTTCGAGGCCACCGTCGACACCGCCGCACGGTTGTCTACTTTAAAATACAGTTCATGATGTTTTCTCGAGGCCACCGCCAGTGCCTTCTAGTGATTTGTCCTCTGTAATGTTAATATGCAATCTGATGTCCAGTTAACAGTTTGGTCCTCTAAAATGTAATGTTCAGTTAACACTTTGGTCCAACAATTGCTACATTTCGTAGTACTATTCTCAAGCATTCTTTGTTTTGTTAACTGTCTTATCTTCTAGTACATGTTTCTATTCTACAATGTCCTGCTCAGTTAACTATTTTGGTTCATTTGGTCTGCTGTCCATTTAAATGTTTGGTTCAGTTATGCAATTTGATTTTCATTTGCCGTGGGTACAATTTTGTATTGTTATGCATGTGACACCAATCGAATTTGGCTGTACTCAATACATATTCTACTGATAGTATGGCAACTCTCAGTTAACTTGATCAAGATCTTCCTTATGTGTATTGCAGGGAAACAATGGGAGACACTGCGGTTTACCATCAAGGTTTGTTCAAGCAGGGTCCTTTGGCTAATAGCACATTATTGTGCAGTTGCAGGAATCATTCTAATATTTAGATTCTTACAATTTGGTCTTGCACATGTAGGTCCTGCTATCAGAGGCTTAGACCCACTGTTTGACCCATTTTGCATATGGGGAAATGAGATGTCCATGAATATCAGTCAAGTCAAGAAACTCAGAAAGATTGTTAGGATGAAGAAACTTGCGACGAATAACAGCAAGATCTTTGTTTGCACAATGAAGAAGACATCAGTCAACTATAGGATGGTACCAACTCTTTTACCTTGTTTTTACCCCTTGCGCCATTTCGAAATTTACAACAGCGATTTATGCATAGCTTTGTTTTCAGTACTTTTCAAAGCAGTTCACCGATGATTACCTCTCAAACCACCTGCATGGTCAAGAGGCGAGGAAGGTATTCATTCAACACCCACGGTACAATATTGAAGTCTTGCTGAAGAGGACGAAGGTTGGGCGGGCAATTATCCGTAGCCACTGGCCTAAAGTTGCAAGGACATTCAACATCACTGAAGGCTCAATATTTGCCTTCCGCTTCTGCAGTTTCCCAGATGAGATTCATCTGTCTATTTACCGTGTATGATGCTACTTTCCAAAGGTTTTTGATGCTGCATGTGAAACTTGGCGCTGTTGTGTAATGTCGTAACTGAGTGCCAAAGCTATCTGGTGTAATTTGATTACGAAATCCTGGTTGCTTTTATACAGATATGAAATATCTGGCGTGTTTTATAAGAAATATCAGTTTGATTAGTACATGGATTATCAATAATAGGATAATTTCCCTTCTTATTGGGGTTTTCTATTGCAAATGGTTACTCAGACAACACCGTGGGCGATGAACTCAAACAACCCGCACAGTTTCTAGAAAGTAGGCGTGTTCGATCAACTAACAATCACACACGGCTTCCGGCAGCGAACTGTTTGCGTTAGGCCACCTTGAACACACATTTCCACACAAAGAAATGTGTGGGATGTACATACCTACGGAAATGATTTTCTGGGATTCATCGTGTGGGATGTACATACCTACGGAAATGATTTCTGGGATTCACCGTGTGGGATGAACATACCTACGGAAATGATTTCAGGGATTCACCGTGTAGGATGTACATACCTACGGAAATGATTTCTGGGATTCACCGTGTGGGATGTACATACCTAAGGAAATGATTGGGTTTCCATGCCTCGCCCGATCACACACGGCCCCAGCCTGGGTCCCGCGAGGGCCTATTGTAACGCCTCAAGACTGGAGATTCAGATGCCTTCCATGGTTTCCGAGTTTCGACGTGTGATTTGTTTGGTTCATTGCATTCATCATTGCATCATGTGCATTGCATCATGTCATCATGCCATCCTTTGCCTGATGCATCATATTATAGCTTTGTGCCATCCATGTTGTTTCCAAGTCCTTCATGTGCATTTGCCCCTACATTATGTTTGTGGAATGCTCCATGTATGATCTTGCATCATCTCCTTCTCCTTCCTTCTTGTTTCTTTCATTTTGGAAAGTGACTTTTTCCCCTCCTCGAGAAAAGTTCTTTCTTTTCCTGATGCTAGTTCACCATGCCTAAACTCTCTCTGTCAAATTTCAGATCATTTGAAGTTGTTTTGGTTGGGTTCAAAAATGGTTCAAGTTTGAATTTTAATTCAAACTTGAATTATTTTTCTGTCCTTAAAAATTCCCAAACCACTTTTATTAAATCGGGCATATTTCTTGGTTTCCAGAAATATGTCCCTCTCTCCTCACATCCATTCCAAACCCTCTGTATTTTTTTTCTATTTTTGTTTATGCGATAAATAGAAAAGAGAAAAATCAGAGTAGAGAGGGAGAGAAGAAGCCCAGCAACCGCATGCCACTAGGCCAGGCCGGCCCACCAAACCCCTTGAGGCCCAACCTCCTTTCCTAACCCTAGCCTTCCTGATCCCGATTCCCTCGATGCCCATCTATCTCCCTCGTCTCCCCTCGCGCCGCCAGAACGCCATCTCCCGATCCCCGTCTCTCCCCTTCGTCCTCCTCTGACGCCACCCCTCTCCCTCACTCCCTCGACTCCCTTGACAGCGCCGTCCTCCCAGCGCCACCCCTGACCCGCTGCTATGCCGCCACACCACCACAACCGTGCCCTGCGGCTGCTGCTCTTCTGCACGCCGCCGTCCGCGACCAGCAGGAGGCCGCCGCTCGCCTCGCACCTCTGCTGCCAGCGGTCCGGCGCCCCTGTTTCTCCTTGTCACCAGCGAGCCACCGTCCTCCACGAGCAGCTGAGGCCCAGCACTTCTCCGCCGCGTCCTCCCTCTCATCCATGTCAGCCCTGTCGCCAGGAGCTCGAGCCCCGCCATGGTCGCGCCTCCCTGCTGCCAAGGCCCGGCCGCCAAGTCCCGCATGCGTCCTCCTGTCAAGTGCCGGGACGAACAACAGCAGCTTCCTCCTGCACCCTCACCTCCTCTGCTCAATGACTTGTGGTGCCTCTTGCTATGGTCGTCGTTGCGCCTCTGTTCGTCGACGGTTTCATCACGAGCCCCGTGCCCGTTTCCATCGCTGCTCGCGCACCGCCTTGCCTTGTCTGCTTCCGGCCAGAGGTCCTTTTGTCTCGCTTGGTTTTGGATCGGCAAGAACGATACGGGAAGAACCATACCGAGACCGTCAAGTATTTTCTCGAAGAATTTTGCCAAGTACCATGACGATGCGTCAAGTACCACTACCCCCAAGTACCACGACGTCCGTTAATCGTCAAGTACCCCTCCGTTTCGTCGAGACCGGCAAGTCCAAAGACCCCAAGTACCACGACAACCTCGAAGGGATTCAAATCCGCCAAGCTCCTCTAACGATGACCCGAGAACGTCTATGATCCGTGCACAACTACCGTCGCCAAGACCGGACTGACAAGTTCCCCGACAACGTGTGTACAACTACCGCTGTCTTTGGATTCGCTAAGAACGACAAGTACCTTGACGCCCGATGCATAGAACAACTACCATCGACTCTCGAAGACCCCGTAGATGTCAAGTTCCTCGTCGTGACCCCGAACATCTACGAACATGGTGAGAACGTCTACTTCCGCTACGAACTTGATCCGTTCCGAAAAGTCCAGCCTCGAAGGTATAACCCCGAGACGACACCCGTGAACGAATGAATGCATGTTGGATGAGATGCCCCCTTTGTTTGCACCATGTCCGTATTGTCACTTGTTTTCATGCCACTAACCCGTGGGAACCCGGTATCCGGGAGCGCCCCACCATCTTTTGCACGCGTCAGCACATTTCCCCTTCGCATCGGTATCTCAATCAAGTACCGGAACCGGAACGTTGCCGTGGCACCGTTACCGTTATCGTTACCGTGGCACCCCTTTTCGTTTCCGCCACGATGACAAAATGCTTCATAATGCTCTTATCAACATTTTCATTAAAAATGCATAAAACTTGCAAATGTCATCCGCATCATGATAACAACAATTAAAGTGCTTAAAATTGTTGTTGCTTTAAATTACTAATGCCCATGAGGATTTACCGGAATTGTTGTTTGATATTCCTGACCTCATTTAATTTGCCTTAAATGTGTAGTTTTCATTTGCTTCACCTCTTGCCATGTTAATCAACATTTAATATTGTTGAGTACATAACCGAGAGAGAACTAAATAAGTCATGTGGCGTTCCATCAATATGCAACTTGTTGCATATTGAGCTCCACTTAATTTGTAGGATTGCTTGTGCACTTTGCCATGCCATGCTTCATTAAACCGGACATGCATCATACTTGATTATGCATCATGCCATGTTTATGTGATGGTTGTTTACTATGTTGTTTGCTTCTTTCCGGTGTGCTTCTTCGGGTTAGTTCTGATAACGTCGCATTTGTGAGGATTCATTCGACTTCGTCCATTTGCTTTCTTCATGGACTCGTTCTTCTTCCTTGCGGGATCTCACGCAAGATGACCATACCCTCGAAATCACTTCTATCTTTGCTTGCTAGATGCTCGCTCTTTTGCTATGCCTATGCGACGATACCTAGCACTTGCTTATCATGCCTCCCATATTGCCATGTCAAACCTCTAACCCACCTTGTCCTAGCAAACCGTTGTTTGGCTATGTTACCGCTTAGCTCAGCCCCTCTTATAGCGTTGCTAGTTGCAAGTGAAGATGGAGTTTGTTCCTTGTTGGAACATGGATATTTGTTGGGATATCACAATATCTCTTATTATATTAATGCATCTATATACTTGGTAAAGGGTGGAAGGCTCGGCCTTATGCCTAGTGTTTTGTTTCACTCTTGCCGCCCTAGTTGCCGTCATACCGGTGTTATGTTCCTTGATTTTGCGTTCCTTACGCGGTTGGGTTATAATGGGAACCCCTTGAAAGTTCGCCTTGAATAAAACTCCTCTAGCAAGGCCCAACCTTGGTTTTAGCATTTGCACTAACAACCTAGCCTTTTTCCCTTGGGTTTCCAGAGCCCGAGAGTCATCTGTATTTTAACCCCCCCGGGCCAGTGCTCCACTGAGTGTTGGTCCGAACTGAGCTGCCTGTGAGGCCACCTCGGGGAAACTTGAGGGTTGGTTTTACTCGTAGCTAGTCTCATCCGGTGTTACCCTGAGAATGAGGTACGTGCGACTCCTATCGGGATTTGTCGACACATCGGGTGGCTTTGCTGGTCTTGTTTTACCATTGTCGAGATGTCTTGTCACCGGGATTCCTAGCCTGATCGGGTCTTCCTGGGAGAAGGAATATCCTTCGTTGACCGTGAGAGCTTGTGATGGGCTAAGTTGGGACACCCCTGTAGTGTTTTGAACTTTCAAAAGTCATGTCCGCGGTTATGGGCAGATGGGAATTTGTTAATGTCCGGTTGTAGAAAACCTGAAACTTAACTTAATTAAAATGGATCAACCGCGTGTGTAGCCGTGATGGTCTCTTTTCGGTGGAGTTCGAGAAGTGAACACGGTGTTGGAGTTATGCTTGAACGTAAGTAGTCTAGGATCACTTCTTGATCATAGATTATCGACCATGCCTTTGCCTTCTCTTCTCGCTCTCATTTGCGTATGTTAGCCACCATATATGCTAGTGCTTGCTGCAACTCCACCTCTTACCCTTTTTCCTACCTATAAGCTTAAATAGTTTTGATCGCGAGGGTGTGAGATTGCTGAGTCCCCGTGACTCACAGATACTTCCAAAACCAGTTTGCAGGTGTTGTTGATACCGTGCAGGTGACGCAACCGAGCTCAAGGAGGAGCTCGATGAATATCTCGTTCATTGTGTTGTTTCGTTTCTAATTGATCAGTAGTGGAGCCCAGTCGGGGCGATCGGGGATCTGTAGCATTAGGGGTAGTCTTCTTTTATTTTGGTTCCGTAGTCGGACCTTGTATGTATCTGGTTGATGTAATGCTTTATTCATGTATTGTGTGAAGTGGCGATTGTAAGCCAACTATGTATCTCTTTCCTTATTCAGTACATGGGATGTGTAAAGATTACCCCTCTTGTGACATTGCTTACAATGCGGTTATGCCTCTAAGTCGTGCTTCGACACGTGGGAGATATAGCCGCATTGTGGGTGTTACAAGTTGGTAATCAGAGCCTTCCCCGACTTAGGAGCCCCTGCTTGATCGAATCGCTGGCGTTGTTGAGTCTAGAAAAATGTTTTGAGTCTTTTAGGATTATATATATCGGGGAGTAGGATTCTTTTTACTCCTCAGTCCCTTCGTTGCTCTGGTGAGGCATCCTGACGTAGAGTTTTGACTCTTCTCTTCTCAAATTTCACTAAAAAAAATTAGGATCACACGGGTATTTTGGAATCGTTCCGATGGTTTTGTGACGAGAACATTGTTCTTGGTGCCTCCTGACATTTAGGGGTTGTGGCAGTGTCCCGGGGAGTTGAGCTCCGGGGTGTTGTCGTCACAATTTTACCATTGCAGTTCTGGAATACCTGAGTTCACCGACATCGAAAATCTCTTTTATACAGCTGTTGGTGAGATAACCTCGACGTCACCCAGTACTGGGGAGGGAGTTCGGGAGTATTGCCATAACTCGTATAACGGATGCTTTTCGAAGGTTGAGGTAAACGATTTCCGAAGGTTTCTTGGTTATGTGTTGAAGGATGGATACAGCTGGATGTAGGATTTGTTAGTTTGGGTGAGATATTATGCTTCCCCTGTATCCCCAACACATGATTGCATAACCAGAAAAATTTCGGGAGTTTATAAGTGGGAATTCAAGTAGCTCCTAGGATATCTTCTCGACAGATGTATGATATGAAATTGGGGTTCGACGTCTAGTGGTCCGCCTATCCACGGTTGGTTTTACAGTGGTCTCGTTGTGTCTTAAAGAGTCCTTGGCTATGCTGACTCGGGGACGCTTCGTATGTCATGTGCATTGCCTTGTACATGATGGTGCTATACGATCGAGCCCGTGTGGGCCCCACCATGAAAACTTCGGACGAAATCTATCATATGTTTGTTTCGGCTTATTTTTGCAAGCCAATCCTTTGTTTTGTTTTTAGTTGTGGTATTCGAGTTGCTTCGAAGTCAAATGTTGATTCCATAACCTTCTCTAAGCGGTGTTCTCATATTTCTATGTGAATATCAATCCTTCTTGATCATCGAGATTGTCATGTCAATCCTTTTCAACCGGTGTGTCTCTCTTCAAGATGATCCTATCATTTTCCCATCCGCAAGATCAATTATCTGTTCTTCTCAACGGTGTTTGTTTTCATCCGTCCCAAGTTGTCTTTGTTTTCTTGCCCTCCCATCCCTTTTCTTCAAGGACTCAGATTTCTTAATCAAGTATCCATCTTATTGATGTGAAGTCTCTTCATTCTTTTCCGTCAATATTCTTATCCGGTGATTCTCAGGAAGATTCTAACGGAGCCTCAAGTTCATCATTATTCGTTCTCTTTCTTCTCCGGTGGATTCAATTCAAGCCTTGTTGATCATATCCTCTCCTTGTTTCAAATGCTTTCTTATGCCGGTGCACCTCTTAATCATCCACTCCTCGCTATTCATTTGTCTGGAGTGCTGAAGAAATCTTAGAAGGCTCGTCTTTTCATTCAAGATCCGTTCAACCTATTTCGAGGTTGTTATCTTATTCAAGCCATTTATTTCAACTGGTGCAATCTCTCTTCAAATCTTTCAACGGTGTTTCTTTTCAGTGGGCCCTAACCCACAGGTCTTTTCCCAGGATCTTACCTGTCTCTTCTAATTTCACCGGAGTTGCTCTCAAATTCATTTTCAAAGTTTGACATAAGAATGAGTTATCATCAGTCAAATGCCTTCTCCAAGATCTGTCACATTCTTTTCATCATTAGTTCAACCTTTCTAATTTTCATTCCAGAGTGTCTCAACAAATCATGATGGTATTTCTCGTCGTCATTCTCGTGTTTGTGAAGACCGAAGAAGAGTTCTTCTTAAATCCTTTTCTGTTCTCTTGAAGATTCTTGGTGCTAGCTTTATTCCATCCTCTCATAATTGTTTTCGATTGTGAGAATTATTTTCACCCTTCCGGAGCAATTCAAGATTTTTTTCAATTTGATTCTCCGAAGCCAATCATCTCAGAATTATTCTTTCCATCTTTCAACTCTCGTTCTCTAAATCATACCGGTGCATCACTCAAATATCCTCTAATCAGTTCATGATCTCTCCGTTCTCATGTATTTATAATCTCTCAAGTTTCTTCGTTCTTTTATAATTCTTCCCGGTGTTTTCCTTATCTTTTCTTTGTTCATTTTCAATTCTTACCGGTGGTTCGTTCAAGATTCTTCTTCCTTCGTTATCATATCAATGTATTCGTTGTTTTCAATCCTACCAGTGGATCGTTGAAGACCGTCTTAAGTTTGACACTATATCTATCTTAATCCTTTCTACGAGAATAAGTAGCATGCCAAATCCATTGCTTGTCATATATTTAAGTTGATGAAGGATAAGCATAATGTAATTCTTATTCTTGTTTCATCCAAATGATTAATTTCTTATTCCGGAGGTTCATCATATCACATTCTTGGTTCGAGAGGCTTTATATTTTCTTTTCCAAGAGTTCCAAGCTCTCGCTATTATATCACCAGGAGATTCATCTAAATCATTGCAAGGATTCACCTTGTGTTTTCAAATTCTATTTCTTTCTATCATCCCTTTATTACCGGAGTTCTCACGAAGGCTCTACTTGATGGTTC
Organism: Triticum aestivum; assembly: GCF_018294505.1. NCBI lineage: Eukaryota > Viridiplantae > Streptophyta > Magnoliopsida > Poales > Poaceae > Triticum > Triticum aestivum. The sequence continues at coordinate 583,952,997 of NC_057797.1, read as the reverse complement.
ATCAAGGATTTAATTCCTTATCGAAGTGTTCATCGAGATTCTTTTCAGAGGAGATCAAGTTTTCTTCATCTTGCATTTCGAAGTGCAATTCTTTCATATCTCATCTTTTGAGGTGGTGTTATGTCATTATTGATAATTTCCCTTCGTGTTTCATGGATCACAAGTTTTTCAAGAGTGACATATCTAAATCCATCATTTTCTCTTCGCTCAAGACATCTTTTCAAACCATCAATCTCTTCATTGAAATTATCTTGGGTTATACTTCACCTAAAACTTTCCCTAAGGATTGTTGCTAATTATGGTGCTTATAAATGACCCAAGTTCTTCATTTATCCTCCCGGTGAATAAGCTTCTCATCTCCTTGTTGATGTCAATTCAATCTATTGTTTCCGTCAGTGGCAGAATTTCACCTCTAGTTTTCAAGATGTTTTCCATAAGCCCACAACAACCTTATTATTTTGTTGTTTAATTTTCAACAACTCCATTCAATCCTTCTTTCTAAGGACGCTTTCAAATTCATTCGACGTAGAAGATGTTGTTTTCTTCTTTGTTACTTTCAGTCCATTCTATCTTTTGTTCTGGAGGCATTGTGATGTTGCTCGCGTCGACCCATCATCTTGTTTTGTCAAGGTCATGTTCTTTCCTTTGCTTATCCATTTAACCAGAGCGTTGTGCCCTCTGCTCAAGTTCTTTTCATCTTATCAAGTTTCATATCACTTTTCAACCGGAGTGCTGCCCGGATTTGTTCTTCCTTGTTTCTCTTTTATAATGGAGTGTTTTCAACTTTGTTCACCTCTGTTGTATTCTTTTCTCGAAGTTGTTCAACCTCTCAAGGTTCTTTGGTTTCACTCATTTGTCAAAGAAGCAACTTAGTTTTACCTCTCGTCTTCCTCTTCTGTTTTCCCTCCGGTGCCATCCTAGATCTCGGGACGAGATCCTCTCGTAGTGGTGGAGTGTTGTAACGCCCCAAGACCGGAGATTCAGATGCCTTCCATGGTTTCCGGGTTTCGTCGTGTGATTTGTTTGGTTCATTGCATTCTTCATTGCATCATGTGCATTGCATCATGTCATCATGCCATCCTTTGCCCAGTGCATCATATTATAGCTTTGTGCCATACATGTTGTTTCCAAGTCCCTCATGTGCATTTGCCCCTACATTATGTTTGTGGAATGCTCCATGTATGATCTTGCATCATCTCCTTCTCCTTCCTTCTTGTTTCTTTCATTTTGGCAAGTGACCTTTTCCCCTCCTCGAGAAATGTTCTTTCTTTTCCTGATGCTAGTTCACCATGCCTAAACCCTCTCTGTCAAATTTCAGATCATTTGAAGTTGTTTTGGTTGGGTTCAAAAATGGTTCAAGTTTGAATTTTAATTCAAACTTGAATTATTTTTCTGTCCTTAAAAATTCCCAAACCACTTTTATTAAATCGGGCATATTTCTTGGTTTCCAGAAATATGTCCCTCTCTCCTCACATCCATTCCAAACCCTCTGTATTTTTTCTATTTCTGTTTATGCGATAAATAGAAAAGAGAAAAATCAGAGTAGAGAGGGAGAGAAGAAGCCCAACAACCGCATGCCACTAGGCCAGGCCGGCCCACCAAACCCCTTGAGGCCCAGCCTCCTTTCCTAACCCTAGCCGTCCCGAGCCCGATTCCCTCGATGCCCATCTCTGTCCCTCGTCTCCCCTCGCGCCGCCAGAACGCCATATCCTGATCCCCATCTCTCCCCTTTGTCCTCCTTTGGCGCCACCCCTCTCCCTCACTCCCTCGACTCCCTTGACAGCGCCGTCCTCCCAGCGCCACCCCTGACCCGCTGTTGTGCCGCCACACCACCGCAACCGTGCCCTGCGGCTGCTGCTCTTCTGCACGCCGCCGTCCGCGACCAGCAGGTGGCCGCCGCTCGCCTCGCACCTCTACTACCAGCGGTCCGGCGCCCATGTTTCTCCTCGTCACCGGCGAGCCGCCGTCCTCCACGAGCAGCCGAGGCCCAGCACTTCTCCACCGCGTCCTCCCTCTCATCCGTGTCAGCCCTGTCGCCAGGAGCTCGAGCCCCGCCATGGTCACGCCTCCCTGCTGCCGAGGCCCCGCCGCCAAGTCCCGCATGCGTCCTCCTGTCAAGCGCCGGGACGAACAGCAGCAGCTTCGTCCTGCACCCTCACCTCCTCTGCTCAACGACTTGTGGTGCCTCTTGCTATGGTCGTCGTTGCGCCTCTGTTCGTCGACGGTTTCATCACGAGCCCCGTGCCTGTTTCCATCGCTGCTCGCGCACCGCCTTGCATTGTCTTCTTCTGGCCAGAGGTCCTTTGTCTCGCTTGGTTTTGGATCGGCAAGAACGATACGCGAAGAACCATACCCGGACCGTCAAGTATTTTATCGAAGAATTTTGCCAAGTACCATGACGATGCGTCAAGTACCACTACGTTCGTCGATCGAAGTACCCCTCCATTTCGTCGAGACTGGCAAGTCCAAAGACCCCAAGTACCACGACAACCTCGAAGGGATTCAAATCCGTCAAGCTCCTCTAACGATGACCCGAGAACGTCTATGATCCATGCACAACTACCGTCGCCAAGACCAGACTGACAAGTTCCCTGACAACGTGTGTACAACTACCGTCGTCTTCGGATTCGCTAAGAACGACAAGTACCTTGATGCCCGATGCATAGAACAACTACCGTCGACCCTCGAAGACCCCGTGGATGTCAAGTTCCTCGCCGTGATCCCGAACATCTACGAACGTGGCGAGAACGTCTACTTCCGCTACGAACTTGATCTGTTCCGAAAAGTCCAGTCTCGAAGCCTGGGTCCCGCGAGGGCCTATCCCCGATGATTTCTGGGTCGTGTGGGAAGGACCCCCCTATCGCCCACACTCACTTGGCGATGGTTCCAAATGCCGTCGCGGAAAGGGGGTTTAAACCGTTTGTTTAGGATGTCGCTGTACCAGTGTAGGTTTTGTGTGATTGAAGTTTTCAAGTTTTGGGTGAGGTTTTGATATAGGGAGAATAAGGAGTGACAATACCCTAAGCTTGGGGATGCCCAAGATACCCCAAGTTTATATTAAAGGAAGATCCAAGCAACTAAGCTTGGGGATGCTTCGGAAGGCATCCCCTCTTTCGTCCCTAACATTATCGGTAACCTTACTTGAGGCTATATTTTTATTCGTCACATGATATGAGTTTTGCTTGGAGCGTCATTTTATTTTGTTAGTATTTTATTTATGTTATTTATAATAATTTTTTGCATCTTTTACTTCAATAAAAATGTCAAGTATAGCCTTTGTCATGCTCATTTTGCAAGTCTATATGTTGCTGTTTCAAAACAGAAAGTTTATCAGTGTTGCAAAAATTCCCTAGAAAAGTCAGAATGTGATAAAATGGTGAAACTTTTTGCACAATAAGCTCTGATAAATTTTCTACAGAGTGTTAAATTTTCAGAATTTTTGGAGTTAAATAAGTATTGATACTCTTGCTCTTTACAGACTGTACTATTTTGGCAGATTGCTGTTATGTTTGCATTTTTGCATATGTTTGCTTGTTTAATGATTCTATTTGAGGATATGAGTATTAAATATGTATAGGAATTTAGTATGCAATGTTAAATAATAATTTTAGTGATTTTCTACACTAGAGAATGATAAGGTTTTGCATTGATTTATACTAACGTATCTCACAAGTTCTTATTGAGTTTTGTGTGGATGAAGTTTTTAAGATTTAGGGAAACCGTGATATAAAAGGAATTAAGGAGACACAAAAACTCAAGCTTGGGGATGTCTAAGGCATCTCAAGATAATATTTCATGAAGTCTCAAGCATCTAAGCTTGGGGATGCCTCGGCAGGCATCCACCTTTCTTCATCAATAATTATCGGTTAGAATCGGTTGATCCTAAGTTTTTGCTTCTTCACATGATGTGTGCTATTCTTGGAATGCCATTTTATTTTGTTTTGTTTATTGTTTTAATAAAATACTTAGATCCAAAAGTTTTTAAATAAGAGAGAGTCCTCACATAGCTACCTATTTACTTAACTACATACTTGATTTTCACTTATATCTTTTTGGAGTAGTTTGTCTTTTGCTCTAGTGCTTCACTTATATCTTTTTGAGCACGGTGTGCTTTAATATTTTTCAAGAAATTCTCTCATGCTTCACTTATATGTTTTTGAGAGATGAAAACATTTATGCTCATGTTCTTCACTTAAATTTGTTTGAGCTTATCAAAAGCAACATACAAAAACTTTCATGAAGATCATTGGACAAAATAAACTTGATTCTTTGTAATAGTTTTGAGATATGATGATAGTGATATGTGAGTCATGTTGGTGAGTAATTATGCTTTAGTAAGAATACTGATGTTAAGGTTTGTGATTCCCTATGCAAGCATGAAAGTCAATAGTTATGCAATGAAATTACATCCTACTTGTGGTGCATTATTCGGTGTTAGTTATGCTTAATGCTCACTTTTGTGATTTTTCGTTTCTTGGTTGGTTGCTTCTCAATCTTTTTTCTAGCCTCCACTTGTACTAAGTAGAAATACTACTTTTGCATCCAAAATCCTTAAACCCAGTTTTGCCATATGAGCCGACCATACCTACCTAAATGCGATATTTCAGTGCCGTTCTAAGCAAATTTGTATGTGCCATCTCTAACTTTCAAAATAATTTCCTTTTTGTGTGCTCGTACCGCTCATGAAATGGTAGGGGTGGCTGATATTTTTCCATGCTAGATGTATTGTCAAGATGAGTGTTTATTCACTTGTAATTGCACAAGATTACGACAAAGGTAATAGGGATGCCCAGTCCCGAAATGAAAAATGAATTTACTTTATGTTGTCAAATAATAAATTCCTTGGAAAGTGTTGGTATGGACGGTACCCGTGGATACAGCTAGCCGTGGAATGTGAAAGAATGGTGGAAAAGGAATACGAACTCTTGATAGATCGATCGGAAAGAATACTTGGTGTTATTTTAGTACGAACTCTTGGATAGATCAATCGAAAAGAATAGCTACATACGATTTATTCTTATGTTCTTTGCTAGATAGGAACTTTGGGGTGATTCTTCGTTGCACGTTGAGGGATGGTTATATGATCCAATTATATTAGCATTGTTGAGAGATTGCACTAGTGAAAGTACGGACCTTGGGACTCATTTTCAAGCATTGCAATACCGTTTTTGTGCTCGTTTACTATTTGCTACCTTGTTGTTTTTATTTATTCAGATTATAAAAATATATTTCTACCATCCATATTACACTTTTATCATCATCTCTTCGTCGAACTAGTACACCTATACAATTTTCCATTGTATTAGGTGTGTTGGGGACACAAGAGACTTTTTATTATTTGGTTGCAGGGTTGTTTGAGAGAGACCATCTTCATCCTACGCCTCCCACGTATTGATAAACCTTAGGTCATCCACCTGAGGCAAAATTGCTACTGTCCTACAAAACTCTGCGCTTGGAGGCCCAACACGTGTCTACAAGGATAAAGTTGCGTAGTAGACATCAAGCTCTTTTATGGCGCCATTGCCACAGAGGTGAGTGTTTGAAGGTATTGCAATTGAATCTTTTAGTTTCTTGTTTTATCACTAGTTTGGTTTATTAAGGAAAAATGGAATTGCGCTTGCATCATATTATTCATCTTTATGATGTCTTTCGTGAAAATGACGGAAAAGAAAATTGTGCTCAATTGATAGAAGAAGAATCCTATAATTTTTTTTACAAAAAATCTTTGAATGCTGAGCATGATTTCAATGTTGTTAGTATGAACTCTTTGAATATCCATGATGCTAATGATATGCAAAGCCATAAGCTTGGGTATGCTATATTTGATGAAGATGATATTTTTAGTCCCCCAAGATTTGATGTGCAAATTTTTATAATAATTGCATGCCTCCTATTTATGATGATTATAATGATGAAAGTGGATTTGGAGAGGTCATGACTTTATTTAGTGATTAATCCACTATTTTGGAGGAGGTTGCAATTGACTATGACAACAAAGTTGCTATCTATGATGATTATGGTGATGACATGTATGCTATAAATAATAATGATAACCATGAAACTTGTCATCGTGATTTTAATTTTCAATCCCATGATAGTTATTTTATTGAATTTTATCCCACTACTATTGATGAGAATAAATTTGCTTATGTGGAGAGTAGCAAAATTTCTATGCTTATGCATCATGAAAAGAATGCTTTATGTGATGGTTATATTGTTGAATTTCTTCATGATGCTTGGGGATGCTATATTTGATGAAGATGAAGTTAAAAAGAAGGTTTTCCATTTATCTTTGAAGGGAAAAGCATTGGCATGGTATAGGCTATGCGATGATATTGGATCTTGGAATTGGAATCGATTGAAATTGGAATTTCACCAAAAACAAAAATTATCCCATGCATCTAGTTCATCGCGATCGGAATTACATATATATTTTTTGGCCTCGTGAAGGAGAAAGTATCGCTCTAGCTTGGGGGAGGCTTAAGTCAATGTTATATTCATGCCCCAATCACGAGCTCTCAAGAGAAATTATTATTCAGAATTTTTATGCTCGGCTTTCTCGTGATGATCAATCCATGCTAGATACTTCTTGTGCTCGTTCTTTTCTGGAGAAGACTATTGAATTCCGGTGGGATCTTTTGGAAAGAATTTAACGCAACTCTGAAGATTGGGAACTCGACGAAGGTAAAGAGTCGGGTATTAAGCCTAAGTATGATTTTGTTAAATCCTTTACAAATACTGATGCTTTTCAAAAGTTTAGCGCTAAATATGGACTTGACTCTGAGATAGTAGCCTCCTTTTGTGAATAATTTGCTACTCATGTTGATCTCCCTAAAGAGAAGTGCTTTACATATCACCCACCTATTAAAGAAGAAATTAAAGAACCGGAACTAGCTAAGGAAGAAACTATACTTTATAATGTTGATCCAGTTGTTCCTACTGCTTATATTGAGAAACCACCTTTCCCTGTTGTCGGTGTCAAAACCGGCGGATCTCGGGTAGGGGGCCCCGAACTGTGCGTCTAAGGCGGATGGTAACAGGAGGCAGGGAACATGATGTTTTACCCAGGTTCGGGCCCTCTTGATGGAGGTAAAACCCTACGTCCTGCTTGATTTTTTCTTGATGATATGAGTATTACAAGAGTTGATCTACCACGAGATCGGAGAGGCTAAAACCTAGAAGCTATCCTATGGTATGATTGTATGTTATTGTGTCCTACGGACTAAAACCCTTCGGTTTATATAGACACCGGAGAGGGTTAGGGTTACACAAGGTCGGTTACAAAGGAGGAGATATCCATATCCGTACTGCCTAGCTTGCCTTCCATGCCAAGTAGAGTCCCATACGGACACGAGACGAAGTCTTCAATCTTGTATCTTCATAGTCCAATAGTCCGGCCAAAGGATATAGTCCGGCTGTCCGGAGACCCCTAATCCCGGACTCCCTCAGTAGCCCGTGAACCAGGCTTCAATGACGATGAGTCCAGCGCGCAGTGTTGTCTTCGGCATTGCAAGCGGGTTCCTTCTCCGAATACATCATGGAAGAATTTGAATACAAGGATAGTGTCTGACCCTGCAAAATGATTTCCACATACCACCGTAGAGAGAATAATATTTCCACAAATCTAATCTGCTGACACATTTTGGCAACATGACATTATGCCGGCCCGGTAATTATTCGAACCGTTTCCTTTAACTAGCCCCGCACACAACGCGAGGCAGTTTCTTGACATGTCTTGTCAAAGCAGAGATTGTGTTCCCCTTATTATGGGATTCTCATCAATACGGGCGTGGGTAACCCAACCGCGCCATCGATTACGGCGCTTGGGGGATAAGCGAGTTTTACCAGGCTAGTGGGGGCGCATAGTTTCGGCCGCCCTTATAAAGGGACAAGGTTTAACTTTTTTTCTACCCACGCCTTCTTCCTCCTTGCTCATCCACTCTTGCGCACTCGAGCTCCAACGCCCAAGCGCACATCCTTCCCCTCAACCTTCTCCAATCATGTCCGGAGCGAGAGGCAGATGGATGGCTTCCTCCATTAAGGAGGGGCACATCAAAAAGCTGCGCGGCGCCGGATACTTAGCCGCGAATATTGCGCATCGGCTGCCCGCTACGGGGCAGATCGTTCCTACCCCGGAATCTCATGAGAGGGTAGTTTTCCTCCACCACTTCCTCCGTGGACTGGGGTTTCCCCTTCATCCATTCATCCGTGGTCTCATGTTCTACTACGGGCTGGACTTTCATGATCTGGCCCCAAACTTCATCCTCAACATTTCGGCGTTCATCATCGTCTGTGAGGCTTTCCTCCGCATCCGGCCCCACTTCGGCCTGTGGCTGAAGACCTTTAACATCAAGCCGAAGGTGGTGGGAGGCCAACAAGCAGAATGCGGTGGAGCCATGGTGGGCAAGATGCCCAATGTCACATGGCTTGAGGGCTCCTTCGTGGAGACCATAAAGGGGTGGCAATCGGCCTGGTTCTACATCACTGAGCCGCGCGACACCAAATGGGCGGCGGCCCCCGAGTTTCAATCTGGATTCCCTACACGGCTCACTTCCTGGAAAGAGAAGGGCTTATCGTGGGGTTCATCAGTGGAGCTGGATGGACTCCAGAAATGTATTTGGAGTATGGAAAGCAAGAAGCTCAAGCTTGTCAACATAGTCCAGGTCATGCTCATCCACCAGATCCTCCCGTGCCAACAACGGGACTTCAACTTGTGGGAGTTCGACCCGGCCCAGCACCAGACTCTGACGAGCTCTTCGACATGACACACAAGGACGTCTGGAAGGTGCTATTCAAGGGCGCCGAGGTCCCTCCCTCTCTCACCGAGGACCGCGGGCTAAGCGCGAAGTGCCGAGCGCATTCGGTGAGTTCTATACATCCGGTAGGATATTTATTTCCCCTAGCTTAACCATGTGCGGGGTCTGATCTCCATGCCTTTGACAGGACTGGGTGGAGACGTCGGGGAAGATTAACTGTCCGGCCCCTCTGCCCGAAGACACTGCGGACGCTCTCCTGATGGAGATGCTGACTCCGGCTCCTTACAAGGTGCCGGAGAAGACCAAGAAGGCCAAGGGAACCCGAAAGAGCTCTCGGCACCAGGTGTTATCGGACTCATCATCCGATAACTCCGCGATGCACTCCTCCCCTGAAGATGAGGAGGAAGATGAAGATGTTCCCCCTCCAATCGGGGGAGACAAGAAAAGGAAGGCCGCCCCTACTGGGGGGCCGAAGGGTCCAGGAAGGGAAGGACTCTCCTTCCGGACTACTCCACCACCGCCGCCGAAGGCGAAGATGAGTGGCTGCTCAGGGCCAAGCCCCTGGCGAAGTCGTAAGTATTCGGATACCAGAGTAACTCATAGCATTCCTTTGTCGCACTACTTCTCCTAACGCCGAATTATGATTGTGCAGTCCGCCCCGAATCCGTATCAACGTATCCTCATCGGACGGCTCCCTGGGATCGTCGGATATGGATAGCGATCCACTTCCGACCGCCACCTCCCCTTGCCCTAGGGACAACGCCGAGGTGTTGTCTCAAGAGGCACTGGGTCAAGGGGAGACAGTCCCGGAGGCACCTCAAAGCGACCTTCCAGACTCCAGGATCAGGGGGAGCAAAGCCCCCGAGGGCTCCGAGTTCGGCCCTCAGCTGAACTCTGCGCCGGAACCTCCAGTGGTTCCGGACTCGGGCAAGCGGCCTCCTTCCAAGAGGGGCAAGACGCCTGTGCCGATGACCTCTGCCCATCCAGAGGCACCGGACAATCTGCTGGGAGCGCTTCGCAGTGCTTCCATTGACGAAGAGCACCACACTATTATGAGTGCGGTGGTCTAGAAGGTTCAGTCCGCCGCCAAGAGCGGACTGACTGAAGCCTGTGCCAGCCTTCTAACAGGCTTTGAGGTAAGTTTTTGAAATATAGGAGAAATATTACCGCATAGACAGTAGCCCCTAATGCTCTGTTCGGTGTTCACAAAGAAAAGCCGGACAGATGATCAAACAATATCGTAGGAGTCTAATATAAGTATGTCTATATGCGTATGCAGGCTTCGCTACTGGCCTCTGCCGCACAGACTGTGGAGGTTGCCGCATTGAAGTAGGACCTCGAGGGGTCCAAGAAAGAGCTCGGCCTTGCCAAGAGGCAGCTCGAGGAGAACACGGGTAAGTAATACCCTGTCTATAGATATGTATATATAAAAGAAGACGCGATTGCAAAATGACAGGATTATCGTAAATTTTCCAGGGGCCATGACCGAGGTGGCAACCCTGAAGCGAGCGCTATCCGAGGCCAAAGACAAAGCGGCCAAGGAGCGCACCGAGCGGGAAAGGTAGGAGGCACGGGTGGGCGAGGTGCAACAAGAGCTCCAAGCTCTCGTGTCGAAGCATGAGGTGTTGGAGCGTGACTCGAAGACGCGAGAGTCTGAGCTTGCCGCGGCCCTCGAAAGCACGGAAAATGCCAAGGCTGAAGCCCAAAGAGCCCTCCAGGAGATTGAGGCGAGGAAGAAAATAGCGGCGGGTAAGGCATTCCTTATGCAGAGCAAGCATGTGAAAGTAAATTACTTGTTACTTACCCGAATCCAGAGCTCTCCAGGAGCGTTCACAGATTTGCCCCGTAGGGTGTCGGATGCCGCATAGTTTTACCAGGCCAAGGAGGGAAGCTCAACGAAGAAGTTGTTCTGGTCTCAGTATGCTGGGGCCGGACACCCGGTGCCCATGAGCGACCAGCTAAAGCAGCTGGTCGAGCTACACAAGGGGGCCGAACAGGCCATGAAGGGCTTTATAGTCCGGATGTGGCCTGGCGACACCCTTCGCAACAGCTACTTCGACCTGGTGAGGCGGCTTGTGGATGCTTTCCCACGGCTGGAAGTCATCAAGCGGTCCGTCTGCATCGAAGGTGCACGCCGGGCTTTCGCCCGTGTGAAGGTGCAATGTGCCAAGCTGGATGCCGTGAAGCTGATTAAGGAAGGGCCGCCGACGGGCAAGGAGCATCGCCACCCCGAGATGTACTATGAGGGTGTCTTGAGGGGTGCCCGTCTCGTAGCGGACGAGTGTACGAAAGATGTAATATTTGAGTAAACTCGCTCGTGTAATCCTGTAGTTATGAAAACTTGTTCATATGCGCTATGCAACGCTTGTTTGAATTTAAAATATTACCTTCTATTTGGCTGTTTATCAAATTTGAGAGATGGCTAGTCGTTGGCTTCTGCACCCATGCCACGAGTGCTGGGGTGTTCGGGATAAACCTGAGCACTCTTGTTCCCATTGTTGGGTCCTTCGAGGGAGGTGCTCAGCACAACGAACAAGGCAATCGGACTATAATGCGTTATCACTCTCACTTAGCCATAGAATTCTATAATTTTAAATTTCGGTGAAGCCCCTAGTATTCGGAAGGCCGAATTCGGGGCGCGATACACGCCTTAAGCCGGACAGGGCCGACTCCTCGCTCTAAGCGGCATAAGTCTTTAGGGACTCGAAAACCTCTTGAACAGCGACCAGTCTCTCGCCTTATCATGACAGTCAGTTTTAGCTTTGTCTACTAAGGTGCTTAGCCCAGCTGAACCGGGGCACAATCACAGTAGTTCTCTCAGTTCTACCTTAGCCGCTATAGCGGAATGTAAGGTACCAAAACTTGGGAGCCATGCAATCCCAACTATTGACCAAAGACATGATTCGGAGGTGATGCATATAATGCTATAAGTTCGGGGTGCCGCACTTGTGAAAGTGTTCGGACTTCTCACGCCGTATTATGGGGTATGCTTAAGCCCCTAGTGTATTGGCCGTACCATAGTGTACGAGTGCTGGATGTCATGAATGAACATATATATATATATATATATATATATATATATATATATATATATATATATATAAGAAGAATGCAATAATAGTCTTAGTGCAATGCATTGTTTATTAAAAAACGTGCGTTAGAGCAGAATGATACAGGTAGTGCGATAAGCAAAAAGTAGGACTATGTCCCCTCCAAGGGCAAGCTGAGGAATAGTAGTAAAGCAAATATTTCACTCGTTATCGTAATCCACCTAGGAGTTCCGTGGTGTGATGTAGCTTTCTGCCTCCTTGGATGCTGCATTATGTGTTCGGCAATCACGCTGCCGGACAGGGTTTCTAGAGATTGAAGTCCTGAAAGAGAAAAATAACAAAGCGGGAAGCCCCTAGTGTGGTTTAAGCCGTGACTTGGGGCGTGCCACTGTCGTGCCCCCTCCCCGCCTGTGCCCATGGTATTTTTAATGCGTAATTATGTACGTGTGGCACAGAATTCTCCGTTTGGTTGGGACCGGGGTGGGGGCCGCATTGCTATGCGAGCTCGGAACGTGCCAGGCGGTCCTATTGCCGATTACTCCCGGCGTGCTTGAACGTGTCCGGGTCCTTAAATGCCGAACTAGTGGATTGCCTTAAGAGGCTGCTTTGCGTTTCCGCTGCGAGGGCCGCAGTGCGCTCCTCCGTTCGGAGAGAGCGCTCTGTGTTTCCATTAACTGTAATGACCCCCCGAGGTCCTGGCATCCTGAGCTTGAGGTATGCATAGTGCGGTACCGCATTGAATCTCGCAAATGCGGTTTGCCCGAGCAGTGCATGATAACCACTGCGGAACGGGACTATATCGAAGATTAACTCTTCGCTTCAGAAGTTATCCGGGGATCCTAAGACCACTTCCGGTGTGACTGAGCCTATGCAATGGGCCTCTACACCTGGTATGACGCCTTTAAAGGTCGTTTTCGTGGGTTTGATCCTTGAGGGTTCTATACCCATTTTGCGCACCGTGTCCTGATAAAGCAGGTTCAGGCTGCTGCTGCCATCCATAAGGACTCGAGTGAGGTCAAATCCGTTAATGATTGGGTCTAGGACCGGTGCGGGGAATCCACCATGACGGATACTAGTGGGGTGGTCCCTGTGATCAAAGGTGATCGGACAGGAGGACCATGGGTTGAACTTTGGGGCGACTGGCTCCAACGCATATACGTCCCTGAGCGCACGCTTCCGCTCCCTCTTGGGGATGTGGGTTGCGTATATCATGTTCACCGTCCGTACTTGTGGGGGGAACCTCTTCTGTCCTCCGGTATTCGGCTGCCGGGGCTCCTCCTCGTCATCGCTATGTGGCCCCTTATCTTTGTTTTCGGCAATTAACTTGCCGGCCTGCTTGAATACCCAACAGTCCCTATTGGTGTGGTTGCCTGGCTTGTCGGGGGTGCCGTGTATTTGACACGAGCGATGGAGTATGCGGTCCAAACTGGACGGGCCCGGAGTGCTTCTTTTAAATGGCTTTTTCCGCTGACTGGGTTTAGAGCCTTTGAATCCGGCATTGACTGCCGTATCCTCGGTATTGTTGCTGTTAATGCGGCGCTTATGTTTGTTGCGACGTGACCTGCTACTGCCGTCCTTGGTATCCGAAGTACCATGGTTCTTTGATATGTTGTTACTGTGAGCCAGCCAGCTGTCTTCTCCCGCACAAAAGCGGGTCATGAGTGTCGTGAGGGCTGCCATAGATTTCGGCTTTTCCTGACCAAGGTGCCGGGCTAGCCACTCATCGCGGATGTTGTGCTTGAAAGCTGCTAGAGCCTCTGCATCCGAACAGTTGACGATTTGATTTTTCTTTGTTAGGAACCATGTCTAGAATTTCCTGGCCGATTCCTCTGGTTGCTGAATTATGTGGCTCAAGTCATCGGCATCTGGTGGTCGCACATAAGTGCCCTGAAAGTTGTCGAGGAATGCGGCTTCCAGATCTTCCCAACAGCCAATGGACTCTGCTGGCAAGCTATTGAGCCAATGCCGAGCTGGTCCTTTGAGTTTGAGTGGGAGGTATTTAATGGCGTGTAGATCATCACCGCGTGGCATGTGGATATGCAGGAGGAAATCCTCGATCCATACCACAGGATCTGTTGTGCCGTCGTATGATTCTATATTTACGGGTTTGAAACCCTCTGGGATTTGATGATCCATTACTTCGTCAGTGAAGCATAAGGGGTGTGCGACGCTTCTGTACTGGGCTATATCGCGACGCAGCTCCAATGAGTCTTGCCCGCTGTGCTCGGTCCGGCCGGATTTACTTTTACTGTGTCCAGCGTGACGATTATCGTCTCGTGTAGTGGCGCACCCTCGTGATCCGTAGATCGATCTTGCATGTTTTGCTTTGTCCTCCAATACGTCTCGCAGGTCTGGCGTATTTCCCCATGCCTTTTTATTTGAATGGCGTCGGGGTGCAGGCTGAGCTTTTGGCTGGAATGCCTCTCTGTCGCGGCCACGAGGTGGCCGGTCAGCCGCATCATATGCTTCTTCCTCCAGTCGGGGTAGCAACCTGTATTTTGGGTAACTCTTGGAGGGGCGTTCGAGTTTATATTCCTCGGCCGCCAGGACTTCAGTCCATCTGTCAGCTAGCAGATCTTGATCAGCTTGAAGCTGGTGTTGCTTCTTCTTAAGGCTATTTGCCGTGGCTATAAGCCGGCGCTTAAATCGCTCTTGTTCGACGGGATCCTCTGGCACGACGAATTCGTCATCCTCGAGGCTTGCCTCGTCTTCGGAGGGAGGCATGTAATTATCATCCTCCTCATCTGCCGCTCTCTCAGGAGGGCTGGCCTCTCCATCCTCCTGCCCTAAATCGTGCTGGAGGGGATTATTGCCATCTTTGGCACTATCCGGAGTGCTATTATCTCCTGTGCCGGTATCACCACTTTTGCTTTGGCGAGACTTAGAGTGGCGCTGCTGACGTCGACGCTTGGGTTGCTTCTTGGAGGGGTCATCCTCCACTGTCACGTCGCCATTGCCTTCTTTGGGTGTGTCCACCATGTATATATCGTATGATGAGGTGGCTGTCCAGTGCCCTGTGGGTAGTGGTTCCTCTTCGTCTCCTGCATCGTCGTCCATACTGTCGATGTCTTCGGAGTCGAAGTCGAGCATGTCAGTTAAGTCGTCGACAATGGCTACTAAGTGGGTGGTGGGTGGGCAACGAATTTCCTTGTCATCTGCATCCCAATCCTGCCAGACATAGTTTGGCCAGGATCCTCCTGACAAGGATAGAGACCTTAATGAGTTTAGTATGTCACCAAAGGGCGAGTGCTGAAAAATATCCACAGAGGTAAACTCCATGATCGGCGCCCAATCGGATTCGCTAGGAACGGGCGCAGGCGGTTCGGAGTCCGTGGCTGGTGAAGGATCCGGCAGTCTGACAACACGACTCTCGTGCAGAGTAAGGTCGATGTTTGGCTCGATCGCCGCTGAGGGTAAGGCCTCCGTGGCAGGGTCCATCCACCCGTCCATGGATGGCGCAACTGGCTCCGAATTGAGGGTCGGAGCAGCTGCCAGTGCGATCTCCTGAACAATGTCTGATGGTAGAGCTAAATCATACTCATCATGACCGCATGACGCACAAGGCAGAGGCTCGAATCCGTCGAAGATCAAGTCTCCGCGGATATCGGCCGTGTAGTTTAAACTTCCAAACCTGACCTGGTGGCCAGGGGCGTAACTTTCAATCTGCTCCAGATGGCCAAGCGAGTTGGCCTGCAGTGAGAAGCCGCCGAACACAAAGATCTGTCCGAGGAGAAAAGTCTCACCCTGGACTGCATCGCTATCGATGATAGAAGGAGCCATCAAGCCTAACGGCGACGACACATAGGAACTCTCAATGAAAGCACCAATGTCGGTGTCAAAACCGGCGGATCTCGGGTAGGGGGCCCTGAACTGTGCGTCTAGGGCGGATGGTAACAGGAGGCAGGGAACACGATGTTTTACCCTGGTTCGGGCCCTCTTGATGGAGGTAAAACCCTACGTCCTGCTTGATTTATTCTTGATGATATGAGTATTACAAGAGTTGATCTACCACGAGATCGGAGAGGCTAAACCCTAGAAGCTAGCCTATGGTATGATTGTATGTTATTGTGTCCTACGGACTAAAACCCTCCGGTTTATATAGACACCGGAGAGGGTTAGGGTTACACAAGGTCGGTTACAAAGGAGGAGATATCCATACCTGTACCGCCTAGCTTGCCTTCCACGCTAAGTAGAGTCCCATCCGGACACGAGACGAAGTCTTCAATCTTGTATCTTCATAGTCCAATAGTCCGGCCAAAGGATATAGTATGGCTGTCCGGAGACCCCTAATCCGGGACTCCGTCACCTGTTAAGATAAAGGAAGATGCTAAAGTTTCAACTGTGGTCAACAAAAGTTACATTAGAACACCTAAACCTGATGAACGAATTAAAGTAGAACCTAGTGTTGCTATGGTTAAGGATCTCTTGGAAGAAAATATAGATAGGCATGTTATTTACTTCTGTGAAGAAGCTGCTAGAATTGCCAAACCTAATAAAAAGGATAAACATAGACCTGTTGTTGGCATGCCTGTTGTCTCAGTTAAAATAGGAGATCATTGTTATCATGGTTTATGTGACTTATGTGCTAGCATGAGTGCTATTCATTATTCCTTATATCAAGAAATTATGAATGGCATAGCGCCCGCAAAGATAGAAGACATAGATGTTACTATTAAACTTGCTAATAGAGATACTATATCACTAATTGGGATTGCTAGAGATGTTGAAGTCTTGTGTGGGGTAATAAAATATCCTACTGATTTTCTTGTTCTTGGTTCCCCACAAGATGACTTTTGTCCCATTATCTTTGGTAGACCTTTCTTGAACACCGTTAATGCTAAAATAGATTGTGAGAAGCAAACTGTCAGAGTTAGCTTTGGTGATGAATCTCATAAGTTTAATTTTTCCAAGTTTAGTAGAAAGTTTCATGAAAAAGTGCCTAGTAAGGATGATATAATTGGTCTTGCTTCTATTGTTGTGCCTCCTACTGATCCTCTAGAACAATATCTGCTAGACCATGAAAATGATTTACATATGCATAAAAGAAATGAAATATATAAGATTTTCTTTGAACAACGTCCTCTGCTTAAACACAATTTGCCTATTAAAACTCTAGGAGGTCCTCCTCCACCTAAAGGTGATCCCGTGTTTGAATTAAAACAATTGCCAAACACTTTGAAATATGCTTATCTCGATGAAAAGAAGATATATCCTGTTATTATTAGTGTAACCTTTCAGAACATGAAGAAGAAAGATTATTGAATGTTCTGAGGATGCACCGAGCTGCTATTGGATATAATCTTGATGATTTAAAGGGCATTAGTCCCACTCTATGTCAGCACAAGATTAATATGGAACCTGATGCTAAACCCGTTGTTGATCACCAACATCGGTTAAATCCGAAAATGAAGGAAGTGGTAAGAACGGAAATATCAATACTTCTGGAAGCAGGTATAATCTATCCTATAGCTGATAGTAGATGGGTAAGTCCTGTTCATTGTGTCCCTAAGAAATGAGGTAGTACTGTTGTTCCTAATGATAAGAATGAACTTATTCCACAAAGAATTGTTACATGCTATAGAATGGCAATTGATTTTAGAAAATTAAACAAAGCAAATAAAAAAGATCATCGTCCTCTGCCTTTTATTGATCAAATGTAGAAAGATTATCTAAGCACACACATTTTTGCTTCCTAACTGGATACTCTGGTTTTTCACAAATACTTATTTCTCAACCTGATCAAGAAAAGACCACTTTCACTTGTCCCTTTGGAACTTATGCTTATAGATGTATGCCTTTTGGTTTATGCAATGCACCTGCTACCTTTCAAAGATGTATGGCTGCTATATTCTCTGACTTTTGTGAAAAGATTGTTGAGGTTTTCATGGATGACTTTTCCGTATATGGGAAGTCTTTTGATGATTGTTTAAGCAATCTTGATCGAGTTTTGCAGAGATGTGAACAAACAAATCTTGTCTTGAATTGGGAGAAGTGCCACTTTATGGTTAATGAGGGTATTGTCTTGGGTCATAAAATTTCTGAAGAAGGTATTGAAGTGGACAAAGCTAAGGTTGATGCAATTGAGAAAATGCCATGTCCTAAAGATATCAAAGATTTGTAGTTTCCTAGGTCATGCTGGTTTCTATAGGAGATTTATCAAAGACTTCTCTAAAATTTCTAGGCCTCTTACAAACCTTTTGCAAAAGGATGTTCCTTTTGTTTTTGATGATGATTGTTTAGAAGCCTTCGAAGCACTCAAGAAAGCCTTAATTTCAGCACCTATTGTTCAACCACCTAATTGGAACTTGCCTTTTGAAATTATGTGTGATGCTAGTGATTATGTTGTTGGTGCTATTCTAGGACAAAGAGTTTATAAGAAACTGAATGCCGTTCATTATGCTAGTAAAAGTCTAGACAATGCTCTTGTGCCACCTCCATTCAAACAGCCGCATCTTCATTTGCACCACCAGAAGAGCAGCACGATCACTGATAACCCACAAGTATAGGGGATCGCAATAGTTTTCGAGGGTAGAGTATTCAACCACCAAATTTATTGATTCAGCACAAGGGGAGCCAAAGAATATTCTCAAGTATTAGCAGCTGAGTTTTCAATTCAACCACACCTGGAAACTTAATATCTCCAGCAAAGTATTTAGTAGCAAAGTAATATGATAGTAGTGGTAACGGTAGCAAAAGATAACGGTAGAAAAAGTAATGTTTTTCGTATTTTGTAGTGATTGTAACAATAGCAACGGAAAAGTAAATAAGCGAAGGACAATATATGGAAAGCTCGTAGGCAATGGATCGGTGATAGAGAATTATGCCAGATGCGGTTCATCATGTAACAGTCATAACCTAGGGTGACACAGAACTAGCTCCAATTCATCAATGTAATGTAGGCATGTATTCCGAATATAGTCATACGTGCTTATGGAAAAGAACTTGCATGACATCTTTTGTCCTACCCTCCCGTGGCAGCGGGGTCCTAGCGGAAACTAAAGGATATTAAGGCCTCCTTTTAATAGAGTACCGGACCAAAGCATTAACACATAGTGAATACATGAACTCCTCAAACTACGGTCATCACCGGGAGTGGTCCCGATTATTGTCACTTCGGGGTTGCCGGATCGTAACACATAGTAGGTGACTATAGACTTGCAAGATAGGATCAAGAACTCACATATATTCATGAAAACATAAATAGGTTCAGATCTGAAATCATGGCACTTGGGCCCTGGTGACAAGCATTAAGCATGGCAAAGTCATAGCAACAACAATCTCAGAACATAGTGGATACTAGGGATCAAATCCTAACAAAACTAACTCGATTACATGATAAATCTCATCCAACCCATCACCGTCCTGCAAGCCTACGATGGAATTACTCACGCACGGCGGTAAGCATCATGAAATTGGTGATGGAGGATGGTTGATGATGAAGACGGCGACAGATTCCCCTCTCCGGAGCCCTGAACGGACTCCAGATCAGCCCTGCCGAGAGGTTTTAGGGCTTGGCGGCGGCTCCGTATCATAAAACGCGATGAATCCTTCTCCTTTATTTTTCTCCCTGAAAGTGAATATATAGAGTTGGAGTTGAGGTCGGAGGAGCTCCAGGGGGCCCACGAGGTAGGGGGGTGCGCCCAGGGGGCAGGCACGCCCCCCACCCTCGTGGCTAGGCTGTGGGCCCCCTGGCCTTGATCTTTTGCCAGTATTTTTTATTATTTCCAAAAAGATGCTTCGTGGAGTTTCAGGTCATTCCGAGAACTTTTGTTTCTGCACATAAATAACACCATGGCAATTCTGCTGAAAACAGCGTCAGTCCGGGTTAGTTCCATTCAAATCATGCAAGTTAGAGTCCAAAACAAGGGCAAAAGTTTTTGGAAAAGTAGATACGACGGAGACGTATCAACTCCCCCAAGCTTAAACCTTTGCTTGTCCTCAAGCGATTCAGTTGACAAACTGAAAGTGATAAAGAAAAACTTTTACAAACTCTGTTTGCTCTTGCTGTTGTAAATATGTAAAGCCAACATTCAAGTTTTCAGCAAAGATTATAAACTAACCATATTCACAATAATGCTTAGGTCTCATGTTTACTCATATCAATGGCATAATCAACTAGCGAGCAATAATAATAAATCTCAGATGACAACACTTTCTCAAAACAATCATAATATGATATAACAAGATGGTATCTCGCTAGCCCTTTCTGAGACCGCAAAACATAAATGCAGAGCACCTTTAAAGATCAAGGACTGACTAGACATTCTAATTCATGGTAAAAGAGATCCAGTCAAGTCATACTCAATGTAAACTAACAGTAATGAATGCAAATGACAGTGGTGCTCTCCAACTGGTGCTTTTTAATAAGAGGATGATGACTCAACATAAAAGTAAATAGATAGGCCCTTCGCAGAGGGAAGTAGGGATTTGTAGAGGTGCCAGAGCTCGGTTTTGAAATAGAGATGAATAATATTTTGAGCGGTATACTTTCATTGTCAACATAACAACCAAGAGATAGCGATATCTTCCATGCTACACACATTATAGGCGGTTCCCAAACAGAATGGTAAAGTTTATACTCCCCCTCCACCAACAAGCATCAATCCATGGCTTGCTCGAAACAACGAGTGCCTCAAACTAACAAGAGTCCCATGGGGAGTCTTGTTTGCAATTATTTTGATTTGATTTGCATAAAGCTTGGGACTGGGCATCCCGGTGACCAGCCACTTTCTCGTGAGTGAGGAGCGGAGTCCACTCCTCTTGAGAATAACCCGCCTAACATGGAAGATACAGACAACCCTAGTTGATACATGAGCTATTCGAGCATACAAAACAGGATATTTATTTGAAGGTTTAGAGTTTGGCACATACAAATTTACTTGGAACGGCAGGTAGATACCGTATATAGGAAGGTATAGTGGACTCATATGGAATAACTTTGGGGTTTTATGGGATTGGATGCACAAGCAGTATTCCCGCTTAGTACAGGTGAAGGCTAGAAAAAGACTGGGTAGCGAACAGCTGGAGAGCGACAACAGTCATGAACATGCATTAAAATTAATCAACACCGAATGCAAGAATGAGTAGGATATAATGCACCACGAACATAAATATCATAGAGGCTATGTTGATTTTGTTTCAACTACATGCGTGAACATGTGCCAAGTCAAGCCACTCGAATCGTTCAAAAGAGGATACCACCCTATCGTACCACATCACAACCATTTTAATAGCATGTTGGCACGCAAGGTAAACCATTATAAGCTCCTAGCTAATTAAGCATGGCACAAGAAACTATGATCTCTAGTTGTCATTGCAAACATGTTTATTCATAATAGGCTGAATCAGGAACGATGAACTAATCATATTTACAAAAACAAGAGAGGTCGAGTTCATACCAGCTTTTCTCATCTCAGTCAGTCCATCATATATCGTCATAATTGCCTTTCACTTGCACGACCGAATGATGTGAATAATAATAATAGTGCGTGTGCATTGGACTAAGCTGGAATATGCAAGCATTCAATAAACAGGAGAAGACAAGGCAATATGGGCTCTTTTGCCAGATCAACAATAATGCATATAAGAGCCACTTCAACAATTTAATCATGGTCTTCTCCTATCGACCCCCAAAGAAAAGAAAATAAATAAAACTATTTACATGGGAAAGCCCCCAACAAGCAAAAGAAGAACATGAAATCTTTTTGGGTTTTCTTTTTAATTACTACTACAAGCATGGAAAGTAAACTAATTAAAAGCTACAACTATTTTTTTGTTTTTTCTTAGGGTTTATTAAACACACAAGAAGAAAGCATAAAAAAGAAAATAAACTAGCATGGATATTACAATGAAAAACTATGAGCACCGACATCTAGCAATGAGTGTGTGAACATAAATGTAATGTCAGTGAGAAATACGTACTCCCCCAAGCTTAGGCTTTTGGCGTAAGTTGGTCTAATGCCATAGATGGCCTGGCGGATATCCAAAGTTGTAGTTGGGGTCGTACTGAGATGCAACAATCATTGTATCATGGGCTGCAGCTTGGAGGCGAGCTATCTCAACTCTCCTCTTATACTGTTCCGCCTCCTATCTGGTTATAAAATATCTCCCTTTTCCCTGAAAGTCAAAGAAAGTAGAAGCAGGGAGAGCGATGTGATAGGTGCGTCGTCTGTCAAAGATTAGTCGGTACTGGAGGAACTGATCGTTCCTCTTAACAAACTGATGGCGAACCATAGCCTCATAATCCAAATAAGCAGGAGGCAACTCAATATCATCCTCACGTATGGTTATACCAAGAAATTAGCTATGCGGGTTGCATAAATTCCACCGAAGAAGTCTCCATTAAATCTATTAAGATGCAACCTACGTGCAACAATGGCTCCCAAATTATAAGATTTATCTCCTAACACAACACTCCTAAGAATACTGAGGTCAGGGACACACATATGACATGCTTCATCTTTACCATTTATGCACCTACCTATGAAGAGAGCAAAATAATGTATAGCAGGAAAATGAATGCTCCCTATAGTAGCTTGTGCTATATCTCTAGATTCCCCCACAGTTATACTAGCAAGAAAATCTCTAAATTCAGATTTGCGAGGTTCACTAGCACTACCCCATTATGGAAGTTTGCAAGCAGTGGTAAAGTCCTCTAAGTCCATAGTGCAAGAATTTTCATAAAGATCAAACATGACAGTTTGAGAATTACGTGAAGATGAAAATTCAAACCTCCTCACAAAGGAACTAGTGAGATAGTGGTACTGACGGCATTTTTCTTCCTCGAAGCTCACAAGATCAGCGTTACGCAAATATGCGTTAAATTCTTCCTTAATCCCCGCTTGATCCATGAAGTCCTCTGAAGGCCATTCACAAGGCCGCACTGGAGCATCCCTTGGTGGCTCATCATCAGCATCACGCATTGTAAGCCTGGGTTCTTGTTTCCTTGAAGAACCACCTTGGTACATTTTCCTAAACATATTTCCTCCTCTGAATTTTTTTTGAAATTTTTAGTAACTTCAAATAAAAGTGAACCAAACTCAACAAAATTGATAGCAACTACTCCTACAAGTGCCTAGAGCCTATATCATGCATCAAAACTACTTGGAACCATATGAATTTGACATGCAAGCTCAAGACAGGGTCACCTAAGTAGCAAAAATATGCAATGAATAATGCACTAGAACAAAAACTAATTGGACCAATGGGGGAGTCACATACCAAGGAACAATCCCCCAAAGCAGTTTTGTGAGAGGTGCTTTGAGCAAGGAGATCGAAAATCGTAGCAAAATGAGCTTGGACTTGGATTTGAGCTGGATAATGGTGTTTGTGGGAGGAAGAAGGAGTGTGTGGGTGCAGGAATAAGTGGAGGAGGTCCATCGTTGGCCCACGAGGCAGGGGGCGCACCCAGGGGGGTAGGGCGCGCCCTCCACCCTCGTGGCCAGGTGGATGCCCCCCTGCTGTGTTCTCAGTGCCAAATATTCTCAAATATTCCAGAAAAAATCATATTTAAATTTCAGGGCATTTGGAGAACTTTTATTTTCGGGGTATTTTTATATTGCACGGATAATCAGAAAACAGACAAAAAAAATACTATTTTTACTTTATTTAATATAAATAATAGAAAGTAAATGGAGGGCACAGAAGGTTGTGCTTTCTAACTTCATCCATCTCACGATCATCAAAAGGAATCCATTAACAAGGTTGATCAGGTCTTGTTAACAAACTCATTCCAAATAACATGGAACCGGAGAAATTTTGAATAACACTAAGTTACCTCAATGGGGATATGCACATCCCCAATAATTAGAATATTATATTTCTTCTTGACAGTAGGTAGAGGAAATTCAAAGCCTCCAAAAATAATCGATGGAATTTTTCCAATATAATTGATACTATGGACTTGAGGTTGTTTCCTCGGAAAGTGTACCGTATGCTCATTACCATTAACATGAAAAGTGACATGGCCTTTGTTGCAATCAATAACAGCCCCTGCAGTATTCAAAAAGGGTCTTCCAAGAATAATAGACATACTATCGTCCTCGGGAATATAAAGAATAACAAAGTCCGTTAAAATAGTAACGTTTGCAACCACAACAGGCACATCCTCACAAATACTAACAGGTATATCAGTTGATTTATCAGCCATTTGCAAAGATATTTCAGTAGGTGTCAACTTATTCAAATCAAGTCTACGATATAAAGAGAGAGGCATAACACTAACACCGGCTCCAAGATCACATAAAGCAGTTTTAACATAGTTTCTTTTAATGGAGCATGGTATAGTGGGTACTCCTGGATCTCCAAGTTTCTTTGGTATTCCACCCTTAAAAGTATAATTAGTAAGCATGGTGGAAATTTCAGCTTCCGCTATCTTTCTTTTATTAGTAACAATATCTTTCATATACTTAGCATAAGGATTCATTTTGAGCATATCAGTTAATCGCATACGCAAAAAGATAGGTCTAATCATTTCAGCAAAGCGCTCAAAATCCTCATCATCCTTTTTCTTGGATGGTTTGGGAGGAAAAGTCATGGGTTTCTGAACCCATGGTTCTCTTTCTTTACCGTGTTTCTTAGCAACAAAGTCTCTCTTATCATAACATTGATTCTTTGATTGTGGGTTGTCAAGATCACCAGCAGGTTCAATTTCTATATCATTATCATTGCTAGGTTGGGCATCAACATGAACATTATCATTAACATTATCACTAGTTTTAGGTTCATTACCAGATTGTGTTTCAGCATCAGAAATAGAAATATCATTTGGATTCTCAGGTGTTGCAGTAATAGGTTCACTAGAAGCATGCAAAGTCCTATCATTTTTCTTTTTCTTCCTTTTAGAAGGACTAGGTGCATCTATATTATTTCTCTGAGAATCTTGCTCAATTCTCTTAGGGTGGCCTTCAGGATACAAAGGTTCCTGAGTCATTTTACCAGTTCTAGTAGCCACCCTAACATCAAAATCATTATTCTTACTATTCAATTCATCGAGCAAATCATTTTGAGCTTGAAGTACTTGTTCTACTTGAGTGGTAACTATAGAAGCATGTTTACTAATAAGTTTAAGTTCACCTTTGACATTAGCCATATAATCACCCAAGTGTTCAAGCATATCAGCACTGCGTTTTAATTCTCTACCAAAATAAGCATTGAAGTCTTCTTGCTTAACCATAAATTTATCAAACTCATCTAAGCATGGGCTAGCAAACTTAGTAAATGGGATTTCAGCTTTATCATATCTATAGAGAGAATTTACCTTTACTACCTGTGTCGGGTTATCAAGACCATGTATTTCTTCAATAGGAGATGGATTAAAATTATGCATTTCTTCGACAAGCGGTAAATTAAGACCATGTATTTCTTCAATAGGCGGTAAATTCTTAACATCTTCAGCTTTAATACCCCTTTCTTTCATGGATTTCTTTGCCTCTTGCATATCTTCAGGACTGAGAAATAGAATACCCCTCTTCTTCGGAGTTGGTTTAGGAATAGGCTCAGGAATTGGCTTAGGAAATGTCCAATTATTTTCATTTGTCAACATATTATTCAATAGAATTTCATCTTCATCCGGTGTTCTTTCCCTGAAAACAGAACCAACACAACTATCCAGGTAATATCTGGAAGCATCGGTTAGTCCATTATAAAAGATATCAAGTATTTCATTTTTCTTAAGAGGATGATCAGGCAAAAGTGTTTGGAAAAGTAGATACGACGAAGGCGTATCAATCACCAATTCCTCGGATGAAGCTCCTCTCCTCTCCTCTCCTAGGCGACTCCTAGGCATTGATGTCGCTTGAAGCTACGTCGGTATTTCCCCAAAGAGGAAGGGATGATGCAGCACAGCGGCGGTAGGTATTTCCCGCAGACATGAAACCAAGGTTATAGAACCAGTAGGAGAACCAAGCAACACAACGTCAACAGCCCCGCACACAATAACAACCACTTCCAACCCGACGTGTTAAAGGGGTTGTCAATCCCTTTCGTGTAACGGCACCAAAAATTGGTGCATGGACGGGATAACATTGTAATAGATTGAATAAATAGATCACACATAAAATAAAGTGCAACAAAGTATTTTTGTATTTTAGTTTAATAGATCTGAAAATAAAAGCAAAGGAAAATAGATCGCAAAGGCAAATAATATGAGAAAGAGACCCAGGGGCCGTAGGTTTCACTAGTGGCTTCTCTCGAGAAAATAGAAAACGGCGGGTGAACAAATTGTTGTTGGGCATGAAGGAAATATGCCCTAGAGGCAATAATAAAGTTGTTATTTATATTTCCTTATATCATGATAAATGTTTATTATTCATACTAGAATTGTATTAACCGGAAACTTAGTACATGTGTGGATACATAAACAAACAGAGTATCCCTATTATGCCTCTACTAGACTAGCTCATTAATCAAAGATGATTAAGTTTCCTGACCATAGACATGTGTTGTCATTTGATGAACGAGATCACATCATTAGAGAATGATGTGATGGACATGACCCATCGGTTAGCTTAGCATATATGATCGTTTAGTTTTATTGCTATTGCTTTCTTCATGACTTATACATGTTCCTCTGACTATGAGATTACGCAACTCCCGAATATCGGAGGATCACCTTGTGTGCTATCAAACGTCACAACATAACTGGGTGATTATAAAGATGCTCTACAGGTGTCTCCGATGGTTTTTGTTGAGTTGGCATAGATCAAGTTTAGGATTTGTCACTCTGTGTTTCGGAGTGGTATCTCTGGGCCCTCTCGGTAATGCTCATCACTATAATCCTTGAAAGCAATGTGACTAATGAATTAGTTGCTGGATGGTGAATTACAGAACAAGTAAAGAGACTTGCCGGTAATGATATTGAACTAGGTATGATGATACCAACGATCGAATCTCGGGCAAGTAACATACCGATGACAAAGGGAACAACGTATGTTGTTATGTGGTTTGACCGATAAAGATCTTCGTAGAATATGTAGGAGCCAATATGAGCATCCAGGTTCCGCTATTGTCTATTGACCGAAGATGTGTCTTGGTCATGTCTACATAGTTCTCGAACCCGTAGGGTCTGCACGCTTAACGGTTGATGATGATTTGTATTCTGAGTTATGTGTTTTGATGAACCAAAGTTTATTCAGAGTCCCAGATGATATCACGGACATGACGAGGAGTCTCGAAATGGTCGAGACATAAAGATTGATATATTGGAAGGTTATGTTTGGACACCGGAATGGTTTCAAAAAGGT